>NC_069509.1:179732314-179752950 GCF_027579735.1 Bombina bombina | reverse complement strand
CTTTAAGGATAAATTATTGTCTAAAATATATACTGAAGTAAATACATTTTTTTTCTCTCTGATTGGTTATTTGTATAAATAAAAGACTATCATACAAAACTATAAGATGGGCAAACATAGACAATAATAGACTCCATTAACAGTGACACATTCATAAACAAAAGATTACGCTAACATAAGTGGCTTTACAAAGGGCTGATGGGAGAATTTATTGATCTACCTTTTTATTCACATGACAGCTCGCAAGTCAATAAATGCTGCAAGAGCCCAAACCTATCTCACATTAGTAAACTTCTGCCTACATTACCGACTCAAGAGACGTCTCCGGCTAACATTACGTGGCCTTGTCTGTAACAGACAGAAGCAAAACACTACATTCCCTGTGCTGGATGTTTGTATGCTTTCTAAACCAAATAAAAAAACTGTAGAAATGAAAATTGGACTTGAAGTATAGAAGAAGGAGGCGCTTTCAGAGCATATACAACAGTATATACAGTAACAGACAGAAGCATCTTGTAAAGCATAAAACTGACAAACATGATCCCTCTAATCCGCCCGTCGCTGAGTGTTTGTGCTCCATCTAATCCGCCCGTGGCTGAGTGTTTGTGCTCCATCTAATCCGCCCGTGGCTAAATGTTTGGGCTCATCTAATCCGCCCATGGCTGAGTGTTTATGCTCCATTTAATCCGCCCATGGCTGAGTGTTTGTGCTCCATCTAATCCGCCCGTGTCTGAGTGTTTGTGCTCCATCTAATCCTCCCGTCGCTGAGTGTTTGTGTTCCATCTAATCCACCCATGGCTGAGTAATTGTGTTCCATCTAATCCGCCCATGGCTGAGTGTTTGTGCTCCATCTAATCCACCCGTGGCTGAGTGTTTGTGCTCCATCTAATCCGCCCGTGGCTAAGTGTTTGTGATCCATCTAATCCGCCCGTGGCTGAGTGTTTGTGCTCCATCTAATCTGCCCGTGGATGAGTGTTTGTGCTCCATCTAATCGGCCCGAGGCTGAGTGTTTGTGCTCCATCTAATCGGCCCGTGGCTGAGTGTTTGTGCTCCTTCTAATCCGCCCGTGGCTGAGTGTTTGTGATCCATCTAATCCGCCCATGGCTGAGTGTTTGTGCTCCATCTAATCCACCCGTGGCTGAGTGTTTGTGCTCCATCTAATCCGCCCGTGGCTGAGTGTTTGTGCTCCATCTAATCCGCCCGTGGCTGAGTGTTTGTGCTCCATCTAATCCACCCGTGGCTGAGTGTTTGTGCTCCATCTAATCCGCCCGTGGCTGAGTGTTTGTGCTCCATCTAATCCGCCCATGGCTGAGTGTTTGTGCTCCATCTAATCTGCCCGTGGCTGAGTGTTTGTGCTCCATCTAATCCGCCCGTGGTTGAGTGTTTGTGCTCCATCTAATCCGCCCATGGCTGAGTGTTTGTGCTCCATCTAATCGGCCCGTGGCTGAGTGTTTGTGCTCCATCTAATCTGCCCGTGGCTGAGTGTTTGTGCTCTATCTAATCTGCCCGTGGCTAAGTGTTTGTGCTCCATCTAATCTGCCCGTGGCTGAGTGTTTGTGCTCACACAAATTGTCTATATAACATCTTTGACAATGTTCTGTTATATCCTATGAAGTCGCTCTGCATTAAACTGACATTTGCCCCCGATTGTTTGTTCTTCTCTGTAAGCTAAGAGATAAATGAATTTATCTGGTCATTATACAATTAAAGGGACACTAAACAGTAAATACATGCTTTCTTTCATCATTTCCTTTTCCTTTCCCTTTTTTCATTTTTATTGTGGCTTTCTCTGCTCTCACTCCATATTTTCTTGAGTCTCTACTGCTTTTTTTATTGGTCTAGGAACATAGATCCAGTCCTGGCTGTACACACTATCCGTACTGTCTGAGCTAAACCCCACTTCATCCAGTAAACTGGTGACATATGCAGTAACACCAACATACAGACAGATTGTTAGCCTGAGAGAATAATTACACTGGGTGCAAGTTCTAAAATGTGGCTGTTTCAAACAGTGACTACTATCTAGTCCTGCCTTATTTGTTTGTAAAAAAAAAATCTGCCTACTCTGTGTATAGCACTGGATATGTAATAACCCTCTGCCTACTCTGTGTATAGCACTGGATATGTAATAACCCTCTGCCTACTCTGTGTATAGCACTGGATATGTAATAACCCTCTGCCTACTCTGTTTATAGCACTGGATATGTAATAAACCTCTGCTTCTCTGTGTATGGCACTGGATATGTAATAAACATCTGCCTACTCTGTGTATAGCACTGGATATGTAATAACCCTCTGCCTACTCTGTTTATAGCACTGGATACGTAATAACCCTCTGCTTACTCTGTGTGTATAGCGCTGGATATGTAATAACCCTCTGCTTACTCTATGTATAGCACTGGATATGTAATAACCCTCTGCTTACTCTGTGTATAGCACTGGATATGTAATAACCCTCTGCTTACTCTGTGTATAGCACTGTATATGTAATAGCCCTCTGCCTACTCTTTGTATAGCACTGGATATGTAATAACCCTCTGCTTACTCTGTGTATAGCACTGGATATGTAATAACCCTCTGCCTACTCTGTGTATAGCACAGGATATGTAATAACCCTCTGCCTACTCTATGTATAGTACTAGATATGTAATAACCCCTTGCCTACTCTGTGTATAGCACTGGATTTGTAATAACCCTCAGCCTACTCTGTGTATAGCACTGGATATGTAATAACACTCTGCTTACTCTGTGTATAGCACTGGATATGTAATAACCCTCTGCTTACTCTGTGTATAGCACTGGATATGTAATAACCCTCTGTCTACTCTGTGTATAGCACTGTGTATGTAATAACCCTCTGCCTACTCTGTGTATAGCACTGGATATGTAATAACCCTCTGCCTACTCTGTGTATAGCACTGGATATGTAATAACCCTCTGCTTACTCTGTGTATAGCACTGGATGTGTAATAACCCTCTGTCTACTCTGTGTATAGCACTGTGTATGTAATAACCCTCTGCCTACTCTGTGTATAGCACTGGATATGTAATAACCCTCTGTCTACTCTGTGTATAGCACTGGATATGTAATAACCCTCTACTTACTCTGTGTATAGCACTGGATATGTAATAACCCTCTACATACTCTGTGTATAACGCCGGATATGTAATAACCCTCTGCTTACTCTGTGTATAGCACTGGATATGTAATAACCCTCTGCCTACTCTGTGTATAGCACAGGATATGTAATAACCCTCTGCCTACTCTATGTATAGCACTAGATATGTAATAACCCCTTGCCTACTCTGTGTATAGCACTGGATTTGTAATAACCCTCAGCCTACTCTGTGTATAGCACTGAATATGTAATAACCCTCTGCTTACTCTGTGTATAGCACTGGATATGTAATAACCCTCTGCTTACTCTGTGTATAGCACTAGATATGTAATAACCCTCTGTCTACTCTGTGTATAGCACTAGATATGTAATAACCCTCGGCCTACTCTGTGTATAGCACTGGATATGTAATAACCCTCTGCCTACTCTGTGTATAGCACTGGATATGTAATAACCCTCTGCCTACTCTGTGTATAGCACTGGATATGTAATAACCCTCTGCTTACTCTATGTATAGCACTGGATATGTAATAACCCTCTACTTACTCTATGTATAGCACTGGATATGTAATAACCCTCTGTCTACTCTGTGTATAGCACTAGATATGTAATAACCCTCTGCCTACTCTGTGTATAGCACTGGATATGTAATAACCCTCTGTCTACTCTGTGTATAGCACTAGATATGTAATAACCCTCTGCTTACTCTCTATGTATAGTACTGGATATGTAATAACCCTCTGCCTACTCTGTGTATAGCACTGGATATGTAATAACCCTCTGCTTACTCTGGGCGCGATCCGATATCGATCGCAGTTTGCGGCGCAAGCGAGGGAACCGGCGTCGCCCGCAGTTTCAGCTCGCAACTCGAGCCATCCCATATAAGTCGCCGTCAGATGCTAACGTGCCGTAAGTCTGACAAACCAGCGATGTCCAGAAATCTGCGTAAGTACATATTTCTGGCGTCGCCAGTGACTTGCGGCACGTTAGAAACTGCCGGCGCCTATAAAACCTGACTAAAGTCTAAATCACCCGCACTGTCTAACACGCCTCCCAAACATAGCCCGACAAGTCTAACACGCCTCCCTAACATAGCCCGCACTGTCTAACACGCCTCCCTAACATAGCCCGCACTGTCTAACCCTCTATCCGCTATCCCCCCTCACTAGCCTAACAATAAAAAAGCTATTAACCCCTAAACCGCCGCTCCTTTACCCCGCCGCAACCTAATAAAGTTATTAACCCCTAAACCGCCGCTCCCGTACCCCGCCGCCAGCTATATTATATCTATAACCCCTAAAGTGAGCCCCGAACACCGCCGCCATCTATATTAAAATTATTAACCCCTAATGTAAGCCCCTTACACCGCCGCCATCTCTATTAAAATGATTAACCCCTAATTTAATCTACCTACCCCGCCGCCAGCTATATTATCTATATTAACCCTAAGTATATTATAGTTAATATAGGTATTACATTATATATATTAACTATATTAACACTAATTATATTAGGGTTAATATAGTTAATATAGTTACTATAGTATTTATATTAACTATATTAACTCTATCTAACCCTAACACCCCTAACTAAATTTATATTAAATTAATCTAATTCATTTATAAACTAAAATATTCCTATTTAAATCTAAATACTTACCTATAAAATAAACCCTAAGATAGCTACAATATAATTAATAATTACATTGTAGCTATGTTAGGGTTAATATTTATTTTACAGGTAAATTGTTAATTATTTTAACTAGGTATAATAGATATTAAATAGTTATTAACTATTTAATATCTACCTAGTTAAAATAATTACCCAATTACCTGTAAAATAAATCCTAACCTAAGTTACAAATACACTTACACTATCAATAAATTTAATAAACTACAAACATCTATCTAAAAATACAATTAAATTAACTAAACTAAATTACAAAAAAAAAAAAACACTAAATTACAAAAAATAAAAAAAAGATTACAAGATATTTAAGCTAATTACACCTATTCTAAGCCCCCTAATAAAATAATAAACCCCCAAAATAAAAAAAATTCCCTGCCCTATTCTAAATTCAACAAATTTCAAAGCTCTTTACCTTACCAGCCCTTAAAAGGGCCTTTTGTGGGGCATGCCCCAAAGAATTCAGCTCTTTTGCATACAACAAATACAATACCCCCCCCCCCCATTACAACCCACCACCCACATACCCCTATTCTAAACCCACCCAAACCCCCCTTAAAAAAGCCTAACACTACCCCCCTGAAGATCTCCCTACCTTGTCTTCACCACACCGGGCCGAACTCCTGATCCGATCCGGGCGATGTCATCCTCCAAGCGGCAAAGAAGAATTCTTCCTCCGGCGACGTCTTCCTCCAAGAGGCAGCAAAGTCTTCATTCTTCCGGCGGCATCTTCAATCTTCTTTCTTCGCTCCACCGCCGCGGAGCATCCATCCCGGCCGACTGCTGAACTTGGAATGAGGTACCTTTAAATGACGTCATCCAAGATGGCGTCCACCGAATTCCGATTGGCTGATAGGATTCTATCAGCCAATCGGAATTAAGTTAAAAAAATCTGATTGGCTGATTGAATCAGCCAATCAGATTCAAGTTCAATCCGATTGGCTGATCCAATCAGCCAATCAGATTGAGCTCGCATTCTATTGGCTGATCGGAACAGCCAATAGAATGCGAGCTCAATCTGATTGGCTGATTGGATCAGCCAATCGGATTGAACTTGAATCTGATTGGCTGATTCAATCAGCCAATCAGATTTTTTTAACTTAATTCCGATTGGCTGATAGAATCCTATCAGCCAATCGGAATTCGGCCAGACGCCATCTTGGATGACATCATTTAAAGGTACCTCATTCCAAGTTCAGCAGTCGGCCGGGATGGGATGCTCCGCGGCGGCGGAGGCGAAGAAAGAAGATTGAAGATGCCGTCGGAAGAATGAAGACTTTGCTGCCGCTTGGAGGAAGACATCGCCGGAGGAAGAATTCTTCTTTGCCGCTTGGAGGATGACATCGCCGGAGGAAGAATTCTTCTTTGC
Organism: Bombina bombina; assembly: GCF_027579735.1. Taxonomy (NCBI): domain Eukaryota; kingdom Metazoa; phylum Chordata; class Amphibia; order Anura; family Bombinatoridae; genus Bombina; species Bombina bombina. Next base: position 179,746,776 of record NC_069509.1, on the reverse strand, counting down.
CGCTTGGAGGAAGACATCGCCCGGATCGGATCAGGAGTTCGGCCCGGTGTGGTGAAGACAAGGTAGGGAGATCTTCAGGGGGGGTAGTGTTAGGCTTTTTTTAGGGGGGGGTTTGGGTGGGTTTAGAATAGGGGTATGTGGGTGGTGGGTTGTAATGGGGGGGGGGTATTGTATTTGTTGTATGCAAAAGAGCTGAATTCTTTGGGGCATGCCCCACAAAAGGCCCTTTTAAGGGCTGGTAAGGTAAAGAGCTTTGAAATTTGTTGAATTTAGAATAGGGCAGGGAATTTTTTTTATTTTGGGGGTTTATTATTTTATTAGGGGGCTTAGAATAGGTGTAATTAGCTTAAATATCTTGTAATCTTTTTTCTATTTTTTGTAATTTAGTGTTTGTTTTTTTTTTGTAATTTAGTTTAGTTAATTTAATTGTATTTTTAGATAGATGTTTGTAGTTTATTAAATTTATTGATAGTGTAAGTGTATTTGTAACTTAGGTTAGGATTTATTTTACAGGTAATTGGGTAATTATTTTAACTAGGTAGATATTAAATAGTTAATAACTATTTAATATCTATTATACCTAGTTAAAATAATTAACAATTTACCTGTAAAATAAATATTAACCCTAACATAGCTACAATGTAATTATTAATTATATTGTAGCTATCTTAGGGTTTATTTTATAGGTAAGTATTTAGATTTAAATAGGAATATTTTAGTTTATAAATGAATTAGATTAATTTAATATAAATTTAGTTAGGGGTGTTAGGGTTAGATAGAGTTAATATAGTTAATATAAATACTATAGTAACTATATTAACTATATTAACCCTAATATAATTAGGGTTAATATAGTTAATATATATAATGTAATAACTATATTAACTATAATATACTTAGGGTTAATATAGATAATATAGCTGGCGGCGGGGTAGGTAGATTAAATTAGGGGTTAATCATTTTAATAGAGATGGCGGCGGTGTAAGGGGCTTACATTAGGGGTTAATAATATTAATATAGCTGGCGGCGGTATAGGGGGATTAGATTAGGGGTTAATAATTTTTATATAGGTGGCGGCGGTGTAAGGGGTCAGATTAGGGGATAGATAAGGTAGATGGCGGCGGTTTTAGAGGCTCACAGTAGGGGGTTAGTTTATGTAGATGGCGGCGGGGTCCGGGAGCGGCGGTTTAGGGGGTAATAACTTTATTAGGGATTTCGGGGGGGGGGGGGGATCGCGGTTGACAGGGAGATAGATATTGCGCATGCGTTAGGTGTTAGGTTTATTTTCTAGTTAGTTTAGGGAGTTACGGGGCTCCAATAGTCAGCGTAAGGCTTCTTACGGCTGCTTTTTGTGGCGAGGTGAAAATGGAGTAAGTTTTCTCCATTTTCGCCACGTAAGTCCATACGCTGCATATTGGATACCAAACTGCGCGGGTTTGGTATACCTGCCTATGGCCCAAAAAACTGCGGGCGACGGCAGAAATATACGGGCGTAACTTCTAGGTTACGCCGTATATATGTGATACCAAACCCGCGCAAATATTGGCGTCGCCGGCTTTTGCGGGCGACGATTTATATCGGATCGACCCCTCTGTGTATAGCACTGGATATGTAATAACCCTCTGCTGACCCTGTGTATAGCACTGGATATGTAATAACCCTCTGCCTACTCTGTGTATAGCACTGGATATGTAATAACCCTCTGCTTACTCTGTGTATAGCACTGGATATGTAATAACCCTCTGCTTACTCTGTGTATAGCACTGGATATGTAATAACCCTCTGCTTACTCTGTGTATAGCACTGGATATGTAATAACCCTCTGCTTACTCTGTATATAGCACTGGATATGTAATAACCCCCTGCTTACTCTGTGTATAGCACTGGATATGTAGTAACCCCCTGCCTACTCTGTGTATAGCACTAGATATGTAATAACCCTCTGCTTACTCTGTGTATAGCATTGGATATGTAATAACCCTCTGCCTACTCTGTGTATAGCACTTGATATGTAATAACCCTCTGCTTACTCTGTGTATAGCACTGGATATGTAATAACCCCCTGCTTACTCTGTGTATAGCACTGGATATGTAATAACCCTCTGCCTACTCTGTGTATAGCACTAGATATGTAATAACCCTCTGCTTACTCTGTGTATAGCACTGGATATGTAATAACCCTCTGCTTACTCTGTGTATTGCACTGGATATGTAATAACCCTCTGCTTACCCTGTGTATAGCACTGGATATGTAATAACCCTCTGCTTACTCTGTGTATAGCACTGGATATGTAATAACCCTCTGCCTACTCTGTGTATAGCACTTGATATGTAATAACCCTCTGCTTACTCTGTGTATTGCACTGGATATGTAATAACCCTCTGCTTACTCTGTGTATAGCACTGGATATGTAATAACCCCCTGCTTACTCTGTGTATAGCACTGGATATGTAATAACCCCCTGCTTACTCTGTGTATAGCACTGGATATGTAATAACCCCCTGCTTACTCTGTGTATAGCACTGGATATGTAATAACCCCCTGCTTACTCTGTGTATAGCACTGGATATGTAATAACCCTCTGCCTACTCTGTGTATAGCACTAGATATGTAATAACCCTCTGCTTACTCTGTGTATAGCACTGGATATGTAATAACCCTCTGCCTACTCTGTGTATAGCACTAGATATGTAATAACCCTCTGCTTACTCTGTGTATAGCACTGGATATGTAATAACCCCCTGCTTACTCTGTGTATAGCACTGGATATATAAAAACCCTCTGCTTACTCTGTGTATAGCACTGTATATGTAATAACCCTCTGCTTACTCTGTGTATAACACTGGATATGTAATAACCCTCTGCTTACTCTGTGTATAGCACTGGATATGTAATAACCCTCTGCTTACTCAGTGTATAGCACTGTATATGTAATAACCCTCTGCTTACTCTGTGTATAGCACTGTATATGTAATAACCCTCTGCTTACTCTGTGTATAACACTGGATATGTAATAACCCTCTGCTTACTCTGTGTATAGCACTGTATATGTAATAACCCTCTGCCTACTCTGTGTATAGCACTGGATATGTAATAACCCTCTGCCTACTCTGTGTATAGCACTGGATATGTAATAACCCTCTGCCTACTCTGTGTATAGCACTGGATATGTAATAACCCTCTGCCTACTCTGTGTATAGCACTGGATATGTAATAACCCTCTGCTTACTCTGTGTATAGCACTGGATATGTAATAACCATCTGCTTACTCTGTGTATAGCACTGGATATGTAATAACCCTCTGTCTACTCTGTGTATAGCACTAGATATGTAATAACCCTCTGCCTACTCTGTGTATAGCACTGGATATGTAATAACCCTCTGCCTACTCTGTGTATAGCACTGGATATGTAATAACCCTCTGCTTACTCTATGTATAGCACTGGATATGTAATAACCCTCTGTCTACTCTGTGTATAGCACTAGATATGTAATAACCCTCTGCCTACTCTGTGTATAGCACTGGATATGTAATAACCATCTGCTAACTCTGTGTATAGCACTGGATATGTAATAACCCTCTGCTTACTCTGTGTATAGCACTGGATATGTAATAACCCTCTGCCTACTATGTGTATAGCACTGGATATGTAATAACCCTCTGCTTACTCTGTGTATAGCACTGGATATGTAATAACCCTCTGCCTACTCTGTGTATAGCACTGGATATGTAATAACCCTCTGCTTACTCTGTGTATAGCACTGGATATGTAATAACCCTCTGCTTACTCTGTGTATAGCACTGGATATGTAATAACCCTCTGCTTACTCTGTGTATAGCACTGGATATGTAATAACCCTCTGCTTACTCTGTGTATAGCACTGGATATGTAATAACCCTCTGTCTACTCTGTGTATAGCACTAGATATGTAATAACCCTCTGCCTACTCTGTGTATAGCACTGGATATGTAATAACCCTCTGCCTACTCTGTGTATAGCACTGGATATGTAATAACCCTCTGCTTACTCTATGTATAGCACTGGATATGTAATAACCCTCTGTCTACTCTGTGTATAGCACTAGATATGTAATAACCCTCTGCCTACTCTGTGTATAGCACTGGATATGTAATAACCATCTGCTAACTCTGTGTATAGCACTGGATATGTAATAACCCTCTGCTTACTCTGTGTATAGCACTGTATATGTAATAACCCTCTGCCTACTATGTGTATAGCACTGGATATGTAATAACCCTCTGCTTACTCTGTGTATAGCACTGGATATGTAATAACCCTCTGCCTTCTCTGTGTATAGCACTGGATATGTAATAACCCTCTGCTTACTCTGTGTATAGCACTGGATATGTAATAACCCTCTGCTTACTCTGTGTATAGCACTGGATATGTAATAACCCTCTGCTTACTCTGTATATAGCACTGGATATGTAATAACCCTTTGCTTACTCTATGTATAGCACTGGATATGTAATAACCCTCTGCTTACTCTGTGTATAGCACTGGATATGTAATAACCCTCTGCTTACTCTGCATATAGCACTGGATATGTAATAACCCTCTGCTTACTCTGTATATAGCACTGGATATGTAATAACCCCCTGCTTACTCTGTCTATAGCACTGGATATGTAATAACCCTCTGCCTACTCTGTGTATAGCACTGGATATGTAGTAACCCCCTGCCTACTCTGTGTATAGCACTAGATATGTAATAACCCTCTGCTTACTCTGTGTATAGCAGTGGATATGTAATAACCCCCTGCTTACTCTGTGTATAGCACTGGATATGTAATAACCCTCTGCTTACTCTGTGTATAGCACTGGATATGTAATAACCCTCTGCTTACTCTGTGTATAGCACTGGATATGTAATAACCCCCTGCTTACTCTGTGTATAGCACTGGATATGTAATAACCCTCTGCCTACTCTGTGTATAGCACTTGATATGTAATAACCCTCTGCTTACTCTGTGTATAGCACTGGATATGTAATAACCCTCTGCTTACTCTGTGTATAGCACTGTATATGTAATAACCCTCTGCTTACTCTGTGTATAGCACTGGATATGTAATAACCCCCTGCTTACTCTATGTATAGCACTGGATATGTAATAACCCCCTGCTTACTCTGTGTATAGCACTGGCTATGTAATAACCCTCTGCCTACTCTGTGTATAGCACTAGATATGTAATAACCCTCTGCTTACTCTGTGTATAGCACTGGATATGTAATAACCCCCTGCTTACTCTGTGTATAGCACTGGATATGTAATAACCCCCTGCTTACTCTGTGTATAGCACTGGATATGTAATAACCCTCTGCTTACTCTGTGTATAGCACTGTATATGTAATAACCCTCTGCTTATTCTGTGTATAGCACTGGATATGTAATAACCCTCTGTCTACTCTGTGTATAGCACTGGATATGTAATAACCCCCTGCTTACTCTGTGTATAGCACTGGATATGTAATAACCCTCTGCCTACTCTGTGTATAGCACTAGATATTTAATAACCCTCTGCTTACTCTGTGTATAGCACTGGATATGTAATAACGCCCTGCTTACTCTGTGTATAGCACTGGATATGTAATAACCCTCTGCTTACTCTGTGTATAGCACTGTATATGTAATAACCCTCTGCTTACTCTGTGTATAGCACTGGATATGTAATAACCCTCTGTCTACTCTGTGTATAGCACTGGATATGTAGTAACCCCCTGCCTATTCTGTGTATAGCACTGGATATGTAGTAACCCCCTGCCTACTCTGTGTATAGCACTGGATATGTAATAACCCTCTGCTTACTCTGTGTATAGCACTGGATATGTAATAACCCCCTGCTTACTCTGTATATAGCACTGGATATGTAATAACCCTCTGCTTACTCTGTGTATAGCACTGTATATGTAATAACCCTCTGCTTACTCTGTGTATAGCACTGGATATGTAATAACCCTCTGTCTACTCTGTGTATAGCACTGGATATGTAATAACCATCTGCTAACTCTGTGTATAGCACTGGATATGTAATAACCCTCTGCTTACTCTGTATATAGCAAAGGATATGTAATAACCCTCTGCTTACTCTGTATATAGCACTGGATATGTAATAACTCTCTGCCTACTCTGTGTATAGCACTGGATATGTAATAACCCCCTGCTTACTCTGTGTATAGCACTGGATATGTAATAACCCTCTGCCTACTCTGTGTATAGCACTGGATATGTAGTAACCCCCTGCCTATTCTGTGTATAGCACTGGATATGTAATAACTCTCTGCTTACATGTATGCATCTCTATATTCAAGCCCTTTGCAGCCTTTTTTTTCCTGACACCTGAGACCTCATATCTTTGAACCATTATACATTTTTGATGCAATATTTTATTATTATTTTTATTAGACAGTGTTATTATGTTTGTAACTATACTTTTACATCTATGTTTGATGTTTTTTGTGCAACTTCCCTACACGCAAAAAATTCAGTTGTGCTCAGGCAAACCCATTTACTTTCAACACGTTAGAGGGTTATAATTTGCTAACAACTCTGTAACACAATCTAAGAAAAGGGAACTAGGGACTGCTTTTGGGTACAGAATGTAATGAAGAGGGGCTTTAGAACAGGTAAGTCGCTGACTATCTTTAGTAACTGTGCACATACTGCATAATAATGATAAAAAAATAAACAATGTCCCTTTAACATTTAATAAAAAATAAAAAATTATCATTGCGACTAAAAACAAGAAGTAAAAATAAAATAATGCAAATTGCTTCCCACGGGAATTCTGATAAAGAGAAGCAGAGGTCGCTGACCGCTTTGTAATAATTTACTGAAAACTACATTTTGTTTTTCCTTAAAAAGTACAATTGTAGCCTATGCAGTCATAGCCAAGTACACATTACAGTATTTTCTTTGTGAACGTTTTATGTCATTTTAAAGTACATACGCTGGTTTCCCCGTGTGATAAGGGAGGTGGTACAGCCAATCCAATTCTGTAACAGCTCTAACCAAGGGATGTTCTAGCATCTGATTGGCTGTACCACTTCCTAGTCACAGATGGAATAAAGATACTAAACAGGGTCACCAGGGCATACAGGGAAATGAGCATTTTATTAAAAAAACTGCAAATAAGCAATGCCCTAAGGTTCTGCAATGCTTTAAATAACACATTAACCCCCACATTTTGTAATATTCCTACAGGAAATGCATGATAGCATTTACTGTATGTAGTGAATGAGTTAACTTTCTAAATCACATTCACTATACTTCTGTAATATATTCTGCAATCCATAAAATTCTACAATAATGTTACTACATTAAAGGGACATAATACTCATATGCTAAATCACTTGAAACTGATGCAGTATAACTGTAAAAAGCTGACAGGAAAATATCACCTGAGCATCTCTATGTAAAAATGGAAGATATTTTACCTCACAACTTCCTCAGCTCACCAGAGTAAGTGCTTTGTAAAAAGTTGTACTTCAGCTGCTCTAAAAAGAGAGAAAAAAGGAAAAAAACAGAGGCGCCCAATGGCCTAGTACCATCAACACAATCAGGATATGTATGAGAATAAAGGGCTACTCACAAACGAATAACACCAGATAGGTGCAAGCAGGCAGACTGGAACCTTACAGTTGTCCAGCTAACTGTATTGGAACAACCAGGTATCAGCAGTGGAGTCCCAGCAAAAGGTGTCAGATGTGTTCCTAGATAAATACAAAACAAAACCAACATGGCCCAGCACAGTATGGTTCAAAGGGGCAAGTAATGTGAAAAAAACCTCACTCACTTATTCCAAAGCACCTCTAGGTGCAATACAAGCAGGCTGGAGCTTCCCAGCCACCCAGCTGACTGGTCCCAAATGATAAGAAGGTTACACAGCAATAACAAGATGTAAAATATAAAGTGCAATCCAAATAGCAGCAAGTGTATAGTATAAAATAAATTTTAATAAAATCAACGCGTTTCTCAGCCACAAGGGCTGTTTCTTCAGGCTATTGTACAAAAATAAAAATACACTTGCTATTTAAAACACATTGTGAGCTGTGATTGGAGGTGTGGTGATTGATACCTGGGGCCCGATCCGATAAAAATAGTCGCCCGCAAAAGCTGGCGACGCCAATATTTGCGCTTGTTTGGTATCCTATATACGGCGTAACTTAGAAGTTACGCGCGTAGATTTCTGGCGTTGGCCGTAGTTTTTTGGGCCATAGACTGACATACAAAACACGCGCAGTTTGGTATCCAATATACGGCGTAAGTACTTACGCGCGCAGATTTCAGAAAATCTACTCCAATCTCATCTCGCCACAAATTTCAGCCGCAGGAACCCTTGCACTGACTTAGAAACCAACGTAACTCTTGGAAGGCCTAACAAGTGCATGCTTAACAACATACATATCAGCAGCTTGATCACAATAGTTAACCTCTTAAAAGCATTTAATATTCCTGCCCCTGCAAGTTTGTCAAACCAATCACAAAGGGGTGCATCATGGGGCCCAGGGAGACATCATGGGGCCCAGGGGGACATCATGGGGCCCAGGGCAACATCATGGGGCCCAGGGAGACATCATGGGGCCCAGGGAGACATCATGGGGCCCAGGGGGACATCTTGGGGCCCAAGGGGTGCTGGAAGCCCTACAATCCCCTGTTGTTCTGTCTACACATGCTGAATCTATAGTTGTTGCTGAGGTCCATGGTGATGGTGCTGCCCCTGCTGCAGCTGGTCATCGAATTACATACTGCGTAGTTCCACTGCATGTAAGTGAAACTACTACATCCCACCCCCCTTTCCCTTAACCACCCAAATTACTGAAAATATATATATCATTAGTTCAATTCATGTTTTGGTCACTATGATTTATTGACTATCATTTTGAGGAATGAAAATGGATGTTTATACCTTATGGCCACACCTTCTGTAAAAACATTATTATGTAGATATATATACCCATGTGCAGGGATAGGCAAGGTATCCTTCACTAAAACTCTTTACCTTAGAAAATGTCAGCAACAGCCTTGGCTCGTGCCTATCCCTGCACATGGGTCAATTTCTATTGGATGTGAGAAACCTTGATTTACATCTTAAAAGTGAATATCACTATATGTACCCTTCATACACAACTATGTGATGTGGTTTAGAGAACATGAATATGTCATAAACATGATGATATTACCTTTTCTGGGCCATTTCCACACAGGCCTTATTATATTTTTCAAAGATATTAGTGTACTAAAACACCCCTCACATGGATGTGGATGACAATTATATGGTAAATAACAGAGGACAAGATTTAGGATTAAATATAACAAGATTTATTTTCTTTTAGGCTTCTTAGATGAGGGGGCTGAGGGGCCTGGAGTGGGTCTCCTGCCTCTCCTGGGTTGTGTGGATTCAGAGGATCCTGCAGGAGTGCTGGCCACAGATGAGATGCTGGAGGCAATGTCCTGCTGGTGGGTGAAATGCTCCACCAACACACCCAACAGTTGGTTCTGTTCCCTCCATCTGTTGTCACTCTGAATCTGCATGTCAGACATTACTCTCAGCATCTGAGATTGATTCTGGACCATAGCAGTTAAAGATGCTGCCATGTCCCGTTGCAGCTCAATGGAACGCTGTTGTAAAGTCTGTTGACTCCTGTAAAACCTGCGTTGGTCCCTCTGCATTCTCTCGCGGGTTGATGTGAGACTCTCACAGGTTACTGTTTGCCTCCTCTGTAGGGCAATGTATTCATCGCCCATGGCGGAAGTCAGCGGATCCATGGGCTCTTCCCCAGCAGGGACTCTAGGCATCGGTTCCATTTCTATATCCTCAGCTGGTGGTGCAGGCTGTGGAATCTCAGCTGGTGGTGCAGGCTGTGGAATCTCAGCTGGTGGTGCAGGCTGTGGAATCTCAGCTGGTGGTGCGGGCTGTGGAATCTCAGCTGGTGGTGCAGGCTGTGGAATCTCAGCTGGTGGTGCAGGCTGTGGAATCTCAGCTGGTGGTGCGGGCTGTGGAATCTCAGCTGGTGGAGCTCTTCCAAGTGCAGCAGATGGTGCAGATGTCTGGATGGACTGATAGTCCCATTGCCTGCTGGTGTGCACCCACTCAGCCTGCTGGTAGAATCCCGGAGTGGCCTGATATTGTTGGGGGGGGGTAAAGACATCTACCCTTCGGGGCTGGCTTGGCTCCCCCTCCAAGCCAAAGGAATAGTCCTCCGGCCAGGGCTCCTGCCAGGTATCGTCATGTAATGCTGGTGGCATAACATTCGGATTGTCAATTGAGGCAGTCCAACCCAGGTCATGCCTGGCATACTCCTGCTGGACTCTCCGGACCGGTGGTCGAGGTGGAGAAAAACTTTGTTCCGGTGGTGGAGGGGGATGCATGGGCGTTGGCACCCTGGTGACTGGAGGTTCTGTGGAGGAGTCAAATGATGAGAGGGATTAGTACAGTCAGATATATATCCATGTGGGCATACAATGTACATGCTAGGGCCTATACACATTCTCATGTCAAACTCTATAACATGCATGTGCACATTGAGATTTGTGATATGAGGCTTTTTAATATGCAAAGTATACATATATGTGTTTCATACAATAGTTCTGTGTACATGTCAGTGATGGAGAAAATGTGTTCTTTAAGTGACACTATGGTTGTGATGACTATAGTGTCCATTTACTGAAAACTCTACATGTGGCTTGTGGCCTGTGTTACTCTGAGATATGTTAGTATTTCACTATTCCACCTAATATCATGAATTTCAATGTGTTAAGTAGCATTAAATGGACATTAAACCCATTTTGATTCTTTCATGATTCAGCTAGAGCATGCAATTGTAATCAACTTTGTAATTTACTTCCATTACCTAATTTGCTTCATTCTCTTGATATTCTTAGCTGAAAAGCATATCTAGATAGGCTCAGAAGCTGCTGATTGGTGGCTGCACATCAATGCCTCGTGTGATTACCTCACCCATGTGCATTGATATTTAATAAACAAAGATTAAGAAAATAATGAAGCAAAATAGATAATAGAAGTAAATTTGGATGTTGCTGAAAACTGTATTCTCTATCTGAATAATGAAATAAAAAGTTTTGGTTTCATGTCCCTTTAATGTTAAATATCATTGTAGATGTTTTTGTTAGTAGGCCAAATACCATGCTCCTCATTGTGTACATGAATGTGTGACAATATAGGATGTTATAACTCAAATACATATAATACTGGTGTGTGGGATGTTACTCACCAGCATGCTGTGCTGATGTTGCTATCCCTGAGTCACGAGCCCCTGGAAGTCCACAGACTGCTGTGACGCTCAGGGACCTACGAATCAGCTCCTGCCACTCGTTGTATTCCGCCTCATAGTGAGGACCACCTCCTGTTGCCCTCTGGGACATTGCTTCTTGGCCCATCTTCTCCTTAACTCTCCTCTTACAGTCGTTCAACCTCTTCTTTAGGCCATCCACATTCCTCCTCTGCTGGGACACACCATTAACGGCCTCCACCACCTTCTGCCAGGCATCTTTATGCCTACGGGCAACTCCTTTGCCCTTCTCTTGGCCAAAGAGGGCGGTATGGTTCTCCAGGACAGCCTGGACTAGAGCGAGGTTTTCAGCGAATGTGAAGTTGGGGCACCCATACGCTCATCGTCCTGGGCCGCCTGGCTCCCTCCCTGGGATGTCCCTGGTGTGGGTTCCTCCCTATCCTCTCCCTCCTCCCCCCTTCTATCCCCATGTGCACCCTCTATCCCTCTTCTGAGTGTGCCTGGCCTTGGGGCAACCCCACTCCCATCCTCCCTTCTGGCTCTCCCTCTCCCCACTCCGCTCACTCCCTGACGGGGACCCTGATGCTCCTCCTGTCCATAATCCTCTCCCTGCAACTCCCCTTCCCTCCTCCCCCCCCCGCCTTAGCTCTCCCTGACATCCTCACACTACACACACTCACACACTCACACTCACTCACACTTCAATCACACACAATCACAACCAAACACTCAGCCTTTCACACTGTAAAAGATAAATAAAATGTGTAAGGTGTTATAAAAAAAAAAGTGTGGTGTATTTTGTATATGTGTGTATGCAAAATGTGTGCAATATGTAAAAAAGTGACAGTAATGTACAAGCTTAACAAATCCACCAAATCCGACCTAACTAAATATTATGCAATGCACCTCTCTCTCTACTCTAACGACTTTGTCCTACTCACTGTAGTGTGCTGTAGCTCCAAGAACCGACCAAACACACTAAAGAAAATTGCGTCTGGGCAGGGGTTTAAGTATGAATTTTGAATCTCGTCATTACGTGGCGCATCGCTTAGAACTGGTGTAATTTTTTACGAGTCGTAGGCTAATTTGCATAAAACTACACTTTATTGAGACTTTACGTGAACAAAATACTGGCGCAAGTACTTGCGACGACTAAAATGTGTATTTGCGCACATTTTAGCTGATCGCCGTTTTTTCCTACTTACGCCAGTTTAGCATCTGACGGCGCTGTATATTGGATAGCTCGAGTTGCGAGCTGAAACTGCGGGCGGCGCGGGTTCCCTCGATTGCGCCACAAACTACGCCGTATATCGGATCGCGCCCCAGGTGTATGGAATCCTCATTAGCTTGGTTCCCATAGAGACCATAGTAAATACAAAAAAATTAAAGCTGTTGATGTTTAACACAGCACAATGTAACAGACATACACATCTATAGTTGTATTGTATAATACATAATATACAAATTAATTAATGACATTGACAAAGTCCCTATATGGGAACACACATTAATCTAAACACATCCTAGTTCCAATAATTAAAAAATAAAAATATATATAAAATATAATAATAATTTATATATGTATAAATAGACAAATAAAGGGATTCCTATAGAGATAATGTAATTCATCAGTACCTCCCTAAGAATGGAAAAAGAGCATAGATTCTAATGTTACCTGTTGGCCGCCTTTGATTAGGAACAAAATCGTCAACTACACAATAGATATTTAGGAAATCTCTTATTTGTGATTGCGCTTCTAATTCACACAACTGTTATATTACCTATTGGCCATCTATATGAGAAGAACAGATCCTTAAATAGATGAATGTGAGATAAAAAAATGGATGAATAAACCTATGTTAAATTTGTAATATCAGTTCCGGTCCACAACACTGCCGTAGCCCACAGACTCAGAAGTAGTCGGACCGCCCATGAAGCGTGTAATCCAGGTCAACCAATCATGGCGCAAGATAGTGCTAGTGTCAAATAACTCACAGGCTGTTATGTGGATACAGAGCCTACAAACCACAAAGCAAGTACGTCCTATTACTAGTGTAATGATATGGTGTTATCAAAAGGGTCCTTCAAACTAAACCATATGGCTCGTGTACATGCCTGCTATAACAATAAGCATATTAGGATTGGCCATATTATTTATACCCACACGATCATAAAATAATAAAGTGTGGTCCAAAAATTGTGGGAAATAAACTACAAAGTGAAAATCAATTTAATAGATAACATTAATGTAGCAATAACTAATGAGATTGTTATAAAATATGAATGTAAGCGATATTTTATAGGAGAATCATGTGACCTAGTGAAAGACGACAGGACAAAATGAAAAAATAAATAAAGGTAATATGTGCTAGATCTACACTCAGCATAATTAATGTATATATATATATATATATATATATATATATATATATATATATTAAAATACAAGCGAAATGTCGAAAGAAGTTCAGCGCTGCAAACACGTGGAATACAAATACAATGTTACTATGTCAAATATACTAAATGTCTTTCAGATATGATAGACAAATGTTCTATCTATCCCACTGGTTCTATATGAACCGATATAAGACAAAGTCCGGTGAATATAAAAGTTCAACAATAGTAGTGCAATGGTTTGAATTGATAATACTAGGTGGAACTCAAATTACAACAATTGCAACAATGATGCTGGGGGATAAGTGGTATACCCTTACCAGAGGGTACCTCAATCTTATGAGGTAATGTCAGCGCGTCTGTTTGGATTCTCTCCAGTCAGTCTTGGATTTTCCTCCTGTGTGTGAAAAGATCCAGGTCTTTACATTCGTGCCGACTTGTGTATGGTGCTTTCAATCTAGGAACTTCCTTGTTCTTTATATCACTGGCTTGGTATCTCCTCGTAGTATGGTGGTTCCGTCTGGACCTTGGCTCTCACCGTATTCAGAGGGACTTCATAGACTTCTCTCCTACTGCTGGAGGATCACACAGCACCGCACAAGGGGGAAGTGTAGGGAGGAGGGAAGTTTCTAAGGCAACACTTCCTGTGTAAACAAGCAGCTGTGCCTGAGCTGTGATCGGCACTGCTGCTTGTTTACACAGGAAGTGTTGCCTTAGAAACTTCCCTCCTCCCTACACTTCCCCCTTGTGCGGTGCTGTGTGATCCTCCAGCAGTAGGAGAGAAGTCTATGAAG
>NC_069509.1:179684814-179729814 GCF_027579735.1 Bombina bombina | reverse complement strand
GTTCTCTCCCTCCCACTCTCTTTTGCTTTCTCTCTCTCCCCCCTCTCTTTTGTGCTCTCTCTCCCCCTCTCTTTTGCTTTCTCTCTCTCCCCCTCTCTTCTGCGCTCTCTCTTTCCCCCCTCTCTTTTGCACTCTCTCCCGCCCTCTTTTGCGCTCTCTCTCCCTCTCTATCTCCCCTCTCTTTCTATCTCCCCTCTCTCTTTCTCTCTCTCCCCTCTCTCTCTCTCCATCTCCCCTCTCTCTTTCTCTCTCTCCCCTCTCTCTTTCTCTCTCTCCCCTCTCTCTCTCTCTCCATCTCCCCTCTCTCTCTCTCTCTCCATCTCCCCCCCCTCTCTCTCTCTCTCTCTCTCTCTCCCCCTCTCTCTCTCTCTCTCCCCCCCCCTCTCTCTCCATCTCCCCTCTCTCTCTCTCTCCCCCTCTCTCTCTCTATCTCCCCTCTATCTCTCCCCTCTCTCCCTCCCCTCTCTCTCACTCCCTCTCTCTCTCTCCCCTCTCTCTCTCTCCCCTCTCTCTCTCTCCCCTCTCTCTCGCTCCCCTCTCTCTCTCTCCCCTCTCTCTCTCTCCCCTCTCTCTCTCTCTCTCTCCCCTCTCTCTCTCCCCTCTCTCTTTCTCTCTATCTCCCCTCTCTCTATCTCCCCTCTTTCCTCTCTCTCGCTCCCCTCTCTCTCTCTTCCCTCTCTCAACCTCTCTCTCTCCCCTCTCTCTCTCTCTCCTCTCTCTCCTCTCTCTCACTCTCCTCTCTCTCTCTCTCCCCTCTATCTCTCTCCATCTCCCGTCTCTCTCCTCTCTCTCTCTCTCCCCTCTCTCAACCTCTCTCTCTCTCCCCCCTCTTTCTATCTCCCCTCTCTCTCCCATCTCTCTCGCTCCCCTCTCTCTCTCTTCCCTCTCTCAACCTCTCTCTCCTCTCTCTCTCTCTCTCTCTCTCTCTCTCTCTCCTCTCTCTCTTTTCTCTCTCTCCTCTCTCTCTCTCTCTCTCTCTCCATCTCCCCTCTCTCTCCCTCTTTCACCTCTCTCTCCTCTCTCTCTCATGTCTCTGTCTCTCTCTCTCCCTCTTTCCCCTCTCTCTCTCTCTCTCTCCCCTCTCTCAACCTCACTCTCTCTCCTCTCTTTCTATCTCCCCTCTCTCTCTCCTCTCTCTTTCTCTTCCCCTCTATCTCTCTCTCCTCTCTCTCCCCTCTGTCTCTATCTCCCCCCTCTCTCTTTCTCTCTCCCCTCTCTCTCTCCCCCTCTTTCTCTTCCCTCTCTCTCTCCGTCCACATCTCCCCTCTTTCTCTCTTCCCTCTCTCTCCCCCTCTCTCTCTCTCCCCTCTCTCTCTCTCCCCTTCTCTCTCTCCTTTCTCTCTCCCCCCCTCTCTCTATCTCCCCCTCTCTCTTTCTCTCTACTCTTTTCTCTCCCTTCTCTCTCTCTCTCTCCACATCTCCCCTCTCTCTCCCCTCTCTCTCTCTCGCCTCTCTCTCCCCCCTCTCTCTCTCTCCTCTCTCTCTCTCTCTCTCTCTCTCTCCTCTCTCTTCTCATCTCCCCTCTTTCTCTCTCCCCTCTCTCTCTCTCCCCCCCCCCTCTCTCTCTCCCCCTCTCTCTCTCTCCCCCCTCTCTCTTTCTCCCCTCTTGATCTCTCTCTCCTCTCTCTCCCCTCTCTCCCCTCTTTTGAGCTGTTTGAGCTCTCTCCACGGCCTTTCATGGCCCCGCCCCTTCACACACCTTCACGCTAGGCTCCGCCCCTTCACTGGCCTTCGCGCTAGGCTCCGCCCCCTTCGTGGGCCTTTACGGTCGGTCACGCCCCCGCGCACTCGGCCACGTCCACTTCTGCTCGCGGCAGTCGGCAGATCAGGTAGGGATTTAAGGCCAGGTGTGTTTGTCCTCGTCCTATCTCTACTGCGCATGACAGCTTCGGACAAACACACTTGACCTTTTATAGTATAGGATTTGCTATAATATAAACTACATAATCACCAAACACATGATTATATGAAGGCAGCCATATCCAGATTCTGATTAAGTCCATCTGGTTGGAGTTTTCTTAATTTTGTGATCCAAAAAGATTTCCTACGTCTAAGTGTGTGAAAAGCATTGGGTTGGGATCTAGATATCTGTTCTATCGGAATGATTTTCATAGGATTTTTATGTATGCACAGTGTCGAGAGACACTGTGTGAGATTAGATTTTTCTTAATGTTGTAGGCATGTTCGCACCACCTTCTTTTTACCTTCCTACAGGTGCGGCCAACGTACTGCACCCCACATTTACAATACAATAGATATATAACAAAGGTGGATTCACATGTCATATGTTTCTTGATGGGAAATTGATCACCAGTTGTATATGATTTGAAAGATGATGCCCCATGTTCTATATATTTACACATGCTACAACGTTTCCTAAAACACTTACGCCTAGATTACAAGTTTTGCGGTAATAGGGGTGCATTGCTAACAAGCCTTTTTTTTAACGCTACCTTAAGACAACGCTGGTATTACAGGTTTTTTTCAACCCGGCGTTAGCCGCAAAAAGGTGAGCGGAGAGCAAAATTTAGCTCCACATCTCACCTCAATACCAGTGTTGCTTACGGTAGCGCTAAAATGGCTAAATGTGCTCATGCACGATTTCCCCATAGGAAACTATGGGGCTGAGCCATCTGAAAAAAATCCTTACACCTGCAAAAAAGCAGCGTCCAGCTTCTAACGCAGCCCCATTGATTCCTATGGGGAAAGGAATTTTATGTCTACACCTAACACCCTAACATGAACCCCGAGTCTAAACACCCCTAATCTTACATTTATTAACCCCTAATCTGCCGTCCCCGACCTCGTCGCCACCTACATTATAATTATTAACCCCTACTCTGCCGCTCCGGACACCGCCGCCACCTACATTATCCCTATGAACCCCTAATCTGCTGCCCCCAACATCGCCGAACCCTACATTATATTTCTTAACCCCTAATCTGCCCCCCAACGTCGCCGCCACTATAATAAAGTTATTAACCCCTAAACCTAAGTCTAACCCTAACACCCCCAAACTTAAATTTAATTTAAATAAATCTAAATAACATAACTACAATTAAATAAATTATTCCTATTTAAAACTAAATACTTGTAAAATAAACCCTAAGCTAGCTACAATATAACTAATAGTTACATTGTAGCTAGCTTAGGATTTATTTTTATTTTACAGTCAACTTTGTATTTATTTTAACTAGGTACAATAGTTATTAAATAGTTATTAACTATTTAATAACTACCTAGTTAAAATAAGTACAAATTTACCTGTAAAATAAATCCTAACTTAAGTTACAATTATACCTAACACTACACTATCATTAAATTAATTTACTAAATTACCTACAATTAAATACAATTAAATTAAATAAACTAAAGTACGAAAAAAAACAAACACTAAATTACAGAAAATAAAAAAATAATTACAAATTTTTTAAACTAATTACACCTAATCTAATCCCCCTAATAAAATAAAAAAGCCCCCCAAAATAATAAAATTCCCTACCCTATACTAAATTACAAATAGCCCTTAAAAGGGCCTTTTGCGGGGCATTGCCCCAAAGTAATCAGCTCTTTTACCTGTAAAAAAAAATACTATACCCCCAACATTAAAACCCACCACCCACACACCCAACCCTAATCTAAAACCCACCCAATCCCCCCTTAATAAAACCTAACACTACCCCCTTGAAGATCTCCCTTGAGACGTCTTCACCCAGCCGGGCACAAGTGAACCTCCAGAGGGGCAGAAGTCTTCATCCGATCCGGGCAGAAGAGGTCCTCCAAGGAGCAGAAGTCTTCATCCAGGTGGCATCTTCTATCTTCATTCTTCCGGAGTGGAGCGGGTCCATCTTCAATCCAGCCGACGTGGAGCCATCCTCTTAAAACGAAGTCCAAGTGAAGAATGAAGGTTCCTTTAAATGACGTCATCCAAGATGGGGTCCCTTGAATTCCGATTGGCTGATAGGATTCTATCAGCCAATTGGAATTAAGGTAGGAAAAATCCTATTGGCTGATCCAATCAGCCAGTAGGATTGAAGTTCAATCCTATTGGCTGATCCAATCAGCCAATAGAATGCAAGCTCAATACTATTGGCTGATTGCATCAGCCAATAGGATTTTTCCTACCTTAATTCCGATTGGCTGATAAGAAATTATAGTATTTTGTTTTTTGTCCCATACTATCTTGCTAGGTGCCAGAGTGGTCTTTAGAGTTGGTGCTCTCCTATATACTACTTTCGGTTTATCACCTAAAATATTTCTAAGTATCGGGTCTCTAGTTATCACTGGCCAGTGTTTACATAAGATCTTGGTGATTTCCCGATTATTCGAATTATACTTTGTGATAAACAATGATGGGTTAGAGTCCTTAAATGTTTCTTGTGTTTTATTTTTCTTGATAAAGTATTGATCCCTATCTTCTTCCCCAAACCTATTTAGATCTCTATTTACAAGGGCTGCAGGATATCCTTTTTCAAGGAACCTGTCTCCAACTAGCATGGCTTGCTCATCATAGTCTTGGATGTTGAAACAGTTCCTTCTGATCCTCCTGAATTGTCCATATGGGACATTATTTTTCCATCTGTGATGTAGTTAATCTCGTAATGGAGGAAACTGTTGCAATCAACATTTTTAAAAAAAGTTTGAGTAAACTGTTCCACCGTCCGATCACCCTAAGAGGAGATCTAACAATTCGATATTTTCTGACTGGATATTGCAAAAAAAGGATATACCAAAATCATTGTCGTTAAGATGATTAATAAAACTCACTACCTGTTCATAGGTCCCCTTAAAAATAAACAGAAGATCATCAATGTAACAGCCATAGAACACCAGGTTCTGTGCAAACCAGGATCTATATATATATATATATATATATATATATATATATATATATATATATATATATATATATTGTTGTTCAAAAATTCCCATGAACAAGTTTGCAAAACTTGGAGCGAACCTGGTGCCCATGGCTGTTCCCCTGATCTGTAGATAAAACCTACTCAAACCTATCCTTTATCCCCCATATCCAATCGCTTTCTACATCCTGCCGCAATCATCTACGCAATATTTCCAAAATTCGCCTTTTCTGAGCGCTGACACCGCAAAGCAAATAATCCACTCCCTTGTTATCTCCCGACTTGACTACTGCAACAACCTACTTGCTGGCCTTCCTCTTTCCCGCCTCTCCCCCCTTCAATCCATCCTAAATGCTTCTGCCAGGCTGATCCACCTTTCCTGTCGATCTGTATCTGCTGCACCTCTCTGTGAGTCCCTTCATTGGCTCCCCATTCATAGCAGAATCAAATTCAAAATTCTCACCCTTACATACAAAACTCTCACTAACTTCGCTCCCCTCTACCTATCCTCTCTAATACACAAGTATACGCCAGCCCGTCCACTAAGATCCAACAATGACCTGCTCCTTGCATCCGCAACTATCACCTCCTCTCATGCTAGACTGCAGGACTTCTCTCGTGCAGCACCTACCCTCTGGAACACTCTCCCTCGTGCTGTCAGGCTTTGCCCTAATCTTTCTTCCTTTAAATGTTACCTGAAGACTTTTCTGTTAAGGGAAGCCTACCACCCAACTCCATAATAAATTAATTTCACTTACCTAACATTTTCCTCATCTAACTCTGTATTAACATCCTTCTCAATCTTGCAGTCCTCACCTCCTGTTTCTGTACCTCCTACCCTTCTAGATTGTAAGTTAGATTGTAAGGGAATAGGGCCCTCAATCCCTCCTGTATGTGTTTGTAAATTTTGTCCTGTATCTTACAAGTCTTGTATTGTTTTATTTAAATGAATTGTATCCATGGACAGCGCTGCAGAATATGTTGGCGCTTAATAAATAAAGTATAATAATAATAATAATTAATTCAATGATAAAATCTACCTGTATGTCAGGCATAACCATGTCTTGTTCTAAAAAGGAGCGTACCGCTGATATACCCAATTCATGTTTAATGTTGTAGTACAGTGGTCCAACATCACATGTTACCCACCAGCTTTTATCATCTATTGATATCTGATTTAATTGAAGCAATAGATCAGATGAGTCTTTAATGTAAGAGGGAAAAGATATTACAAATTTCTGTAAAAAGATATAAATATATGCTGATAAGGAGTCCGTTAGGCTTCCTATACCCGCAATGATAGGGCGACCTTGAGGATTCACTGGAATCTTATGAATCTTGGGAAGGTGGTAGTAGAAGGCAATATTAGGATATTTTGGATAACAAAAATCTCTTTCCTGTTTAGTCATAATGCCTTGCTTTACACCTTTCTTCAGAATTTTATCTAGTTTCTGGAAAGCGATAGTAGGATCATGTTGTAATTTTTGATAATAGTCAGTATCATTTAGGATCCTATTTGCTTCTATTATGTAATCCTGGATATTTTGCAGGACTAATCCTCCCCCTTTGTCAGCTTGCCTAATGACCAAATTGGGATTACTGGGCAGACTAGCTAATGCTTTCCGTTCGCCTGGATTTAAATTATTCTTATAGCTCAATCTCTTATGGTCTTTTGATAGTTTATCCTACAAAATTAAATTAGTGAATATATTAGACATGTGCGATTCATTTCGGATCGATTCGGAAATTCGTCTGAATTCGTTAAATTCTGAGATTCGGATCGATTCGAATTTCCAAATTAAAATAGTGCTGAATCTACCGAATAAATCTGAATTAGTTCAGATTTATTCAGTAAATTCGGATGGCCATGGATTACACTAGTATTATACAGTATATTAGGTTATATCACTCTGCTATGGGTTACACCTAATATACAGTACATAATACTAGTCTAATACACAGCATATCCCACCTAACACATACCAAAATTCCGAATTTCCAAACCAAATCGAACCGAATCCAGCCGAATTTATTCTAATCCGAAACGAATCCGAAACAAATTCATTCGAATTATTCCAAATTCGAATCGATCCGAACCGAAATTCAAAAAAATCCGAATCGTTCCGAACCGAAACAAATTTTTCGATCATGCACAAGTCTACAATATATCAATATGATTATTATTCACAGTGTTTGGGGGGTTAAAGGATGATCTAGGTTTCAAATTAGTATGGATACATTTATCAAACAAATCTTCTGTTAAAATCTCAGGATCATATACAAAGAAACCCTCACTCACATGAGAATCCATTGGATCAGTAGTGATGGCCAAAAATCTATCATCTTTAATTTTTATATTAGCAAAATATCTTTGTAGTAAAAAGTTTCCTCGTGTAACTGTTAATGTTCACATATAATTCATAGACATTGAATCTATTAGAGGGGCTAATAGATAAACCCTTACCTAGAACTCTTATTTCATCATCTGAGAGCTCATGTGATGATAAAGTAAAAATGACTTTCTTTAATCTCTGTAGTTTGTTCTTTTTGCGGGAGAGTGATTTACCTCTTGATCCCCTTTTCCAAAAGGACTTTTTTATCTCTGGGGTAATGATGGTCCTACTTGAGGCTGCCATAGAGGGGGGGGGGGGCTTGGTGATGGGTGCCTGTCACTAAAAAATTTGATGAAGGACTATTGGTAATATTATTTGTAGAATCTTCATGACCTCTCTGGAGAGGTTGGTATCTATTATGTTTAAAGTGTGTCCATGTACTATGGTCTATGTCCTGAGTCCCTGAGGAATGCCTATCCTGAGATCTTATTCCCTGATGATAACTTTGATCCCTATTATGGGGAGTCTTATTGTGGTATTGTATATGAGAATTAGCATTATGAATCTTGTCATGTGATCGCGTATTATCGTAACTTGGATTAAAATTCTTATTTCTAGAATTCCTATTGCTCACCAACTGCCAATCATACTGTGTATCTGGTCGTATAGATTTGTTAGTGTTACCTGCCCAGCTGCAGGTAAAAAAAATAATTAAAAAAATGAAAAAATGAACTTCAGCCAATCAGCATCAACAGTGCTGAGGACATGAACTTTTTTACTGTGATCTCATGAGATTTCACTTAACTCTCATAAGATTTCATAGTAAACTTCCTTAAACTGAATAAGGAAATAACATGAGTGTGCACAAGGTTCACTCCCTTGCCTGTCCCGGGTAGGTACACTGATTTGCTGCTTAAAGTCCTTTAAAATGGAGTGTGAATATTTAGTACATTTTGAGGTAAAATATCTTTCTTTTTTACATAGAGATGTTCAGGTGATATTTTCTAGTCAGCTTTTTACAGCTATGCTGCATCACTTTCAAGTGTTTCAATATTTGGGTATCATGGCCCTTTAACTACTGCAATGTGACCTCCAAAATGATTGTATGCAGATCTTTACTCACACATACACTCATGCACATACATACACATACACACACACATACATGCATGCACACATACATACAAACATACACTCATGCACACATACATACACACACATACATATACGCACATACATACACGCACATACATACACATACACACATACTGTACATAAACACACACATACACATGCATACACACACATTCATACACATCATACACACAAACACACATATACACACACACATAAACATGCATACACACACATTCATACACATCATACACACACAAACACACATACACACACACATACATGCATGCAGACATACATACACACATACACTCATGCACACATACATACACACACACACATAAAGTACATACACACACATACATACACATGCACACATACTGTACATAAACACACACACATTCATACACATCATACACACACGCATACACATATGCATACACACACATTCATACACATCATACACACATGCATACACACACATTCATACACATCATACACACACACAAACACACATACAAACATACACACACACACACACATATATACATACACACACACAAACATGCATACACATACATAGACACACACACATGCATACACACAAACACACACACACACACACATACACACACACAAACACACACATACACACACACACACACACATATATACATACACACACACACACAAACACACACATGCATACACACACATGCACACACACATGCATACACACACATGCACACACACAGACATACACACACATACACACTCACATGCATACACACACACAATATCTAGGATCCATCCTAGAAATAATATGTTGCAAGTACAACACATTACAGCGATTTACCCACTTGGTTGCTAGTAAACCACATACAAGTGGTGCAACTCTTGCTTACCAGTAAGACACACAATGGATTAATATCTTGCTTACCAGTAACACACATAACAGTGATTTAAGCCCTTAGTTGCAATAACACACACACCAATGCAAACAGTATCATGTAAATGCTTTATTTACTAGAAACACACAAGCAGCAGTGATTAACCTCTTGACTGCTAGTAATAAACAGCAGTGATTTAACCAGTAACACAATTGAGGCAGTTATTTAACTCCTTGAATGCCTCTTTTGATGTCAGTAATTTGGTGTCTTAGGTTAAGGGGTTTAGAAAAGAGCAGGAGAGTGTTGCGCCTAGTGGCTACGTTTCCAGACTATGCAAGTGGGAATGGCAATCAGCTCTGCCACTCAAGGCTTTATAGGTGTAGGGAGCAGCTGTGACCTCTGTACCTTACCCCTGTCACCAGGAATTAAATCCAATTACAGGGCAAAGCTTTCTAGGTACTACGGGGCCTGGTATTTGTCCCATTTCACACTTATACATTGCATTAAATACCACAATAAGTATTTCCAACCATATACATAGATTGGAAATACAGTGCACATTTGGAACTTCCAAACTAAATTATAGGTGAGATTAAAGAGACATTACATTAAAAACTGTTATTGCAATCACCTGAAAGAGCAGCAACCAAAGAGTTTTTATTTGCTTGAAAAAAATAAAGATGAATTATTGTTGTTTGATTATGACATTAACAGAACAGTACATATTTGTGCACACTGTACTGCAAGGGAAGCAGCCCATTGGCTGATAAAAACAATTCCTACAGATCTATTGGTTAAAAGCAACACACTTCCCCCACAATGAAAATAAACATAGCTCTGATCAGAACAGTAAAATCACTATTTACAAAACAAGAAATAAAATGTAATCTATTTGAAATGCTCTCTTTTAGATGCAGCATTAGGAAAAATACTTTAACGTCCTTTGAAGTAATTAGCGGATCCAGTGGGGATAGATCTGAGATACTGAAGTGTCACTATGTACAAGATAAGCCAGTCATATTAATGTGGCACCTAACCACAAACCAAAGGAGTTACCTCTTATTTAAATACATTATAAACCACTAAATAATCTTTTCAATAAACATAATCAATAACAATCCAGATAGCATAACATCTTAAAGGGATACAAAACCCAAACATCTTAAAGGGATACGAAACCCAAACATCTTAAAGGGATACGAAACCCAAACATCTTAAAGGGATACGAAACTCAAACATCTTAAAGGGATACGAAACCCAAACATCTTAAAGGGATACGAAACCCAAACATCTTAAAGGGAAATGAAACCCACAACATTTTTTGTGTGATTTAGAGAATACATATTTTAAACAAAATGCTTTGTTCCCATGTGTTGAAGCGATATCTAGTTAAGCATCTGGACACTACATGGCATAAACTAGTGCTGCCATCTAGTGCTCTTGCAAATGGATAACATTATTGCAAAACTGCTGCCATATAGTGCTCCGGAAATAGGCCGGCTCCTAAGCTTATGTCCCTGTTTTTCAACAGAAGATAGCAAAAGAACGAAGAACATTTTATAATAGAAGTAAATTAGAAAGTTGTTAGAAATGGCATGTTCTGTCTAAATCACACACACACAAAATTGGGTTTTATATCCCTTTAACGCTCTTCCATCAGTGGATTTCGGTAAAACCTACTGGGTGCCACTTTGAGAGGTGATTCCTGGTTATTTTTTTCTAACTTTAGAGCAAGCTGATAGCCCCCCTCTACTCCAGCCCAGCACATGCCAATGTCCCCCAAAATACTGTGAAATTATAAGCGTAGAGGCTCTCCTAGCATAAGTCTGATTTACTTCAACTGAATCACACACGTCACAATTGTCATTGCTAAGTGGCCGCTTACTTCTAAAAGCATCGATAGTGTGAGACACAACTAACAAATCCACTTAGCGCATGCACCTAACTGGCACCACCTCTGAGGAACTCCATCTCAGTGTCTATACCCCCTTAGGCCCTACCTCTAAAGACAGAAAGTATCTGTCATCTATCTATCTATCTCTATCTATCATCTTCTATCTATCTCTCTGTCTGTCTATATCTATTTACCTCTATCTATCTGTCTGTTTATCTCTCTCTATATGTCTGATTGATCCATCCATCTAGCTATCTGATCGATCTATATATCTATCTGTATATCTATCTATCTATCTATCTATCTATCTATCTATATCTACCTATATCTATCATCTATCGATCTATATATATCTATCTATATATATATATATGTTTGATTGATCTATCCATCTATCTATCTGATCAATCTATATATCTATCTGTATATCTATCATCTATCTATATATATATTTCTATCTATATATCTGTCTATCTATTTATCTATCTATCATCTGTATCTCTATATATCCACACACAGAGTAGGCATTGTTAGCTAAACATATACAAGAGTATATTATTGATTCTGTTTTTCCTCTTAAAATCTCCTGCCTTGTAAATCTCCCAATATCTACTTTACAACTGCTCCCTAATTGATGGTAACTGTGGATTCTCTGCATTTTTCCAGTCATTGACAAGCATTTACCGAAAGCATCTCTTAGTGATGATGTAACTTCCTAGTTGATTTTTACAAAGTAATAAAATATTACAAGGTATGCTGAATAACTGAGTACCTTTAGTTCTTTAAAGAAAATGTTTCTGGAAAGGTTAAAGGGACATAATACTCATGTGTTAATCACATAAAGGTGATGCAGTATAACTGTAAAAAGCTGACAAGAAAATATCACCTGAGCATCTCTAGATAAAAAAAGAAGATATTTTACCTCAAAATATATTCCGCTCAACAGAGTAAGTGCTGTGTAAACAGTTATACTTCAGCTGCTGTCCAGCTGCACGTTTGAAAAAAAAAAAAAAAATAGCCAATCAGCATCAGCAGTGCTGAGGTAATGCTTTGCTTTTGCTGTGACTTCATGAGATTTAACAGAATTTACTTAAACTGAGAAGGAAAATAACACGACTGTGCCTGCACATGGCAGATGCACACTCCCTTGCAAGTCCTGGGACTAGCATCCTGACTGGCTGCTTAAAGTCTCTTTACAGTGGGGTGTAAATACTTATGAAATTTGAGGTAAAATATCTTCCTTTTTTTACATAGAGATATTCAGGTGATATTTTCTAGTCAGCTTTGTACAGCTATGTTGCATCACTTTCATGTGCTTCAACATTTGGGTATCATGTTCCTTTAAATAGAAAAACAGAATACACAAACGGCAATAGTCATAGTATTACACCCAGCTTGAGTGTTCTTTAAGATGTGGGGGTAGCAGAGATGCATTGGACTTCCCCTGTTTGCTCTGTATACGTGCTGCTAAAAAGACAATACAATAAAGTGCACTAACGGGGGCGAAGGTGTTAATATGGTTGTTAATCTCCCACTGAAACAAAAGCATGTGAACAGTTCACACTTTCCATATGAATCCCTTGTGGTTACAAAGATCTAGAGATGGGGGTCATAGCTCAATGCTCTTTACAGTTCCAAGTAAGCCCAGAAAGCAGAGGGAAGTTATAACCAAAAAGCATGTAAATATAGGTACTATATTAGCCAAATAGAAACAGGAGAAAACTAAAAGGACATTTTATTGAAACAGTTACACATATATCTTTTGACTTGTTGCATAGAAGCATTTGTGTCCTGTGTGTTAACTTTTAATCCTCCTGAATGTAGTTCCATTTTAGAGGAAGAAGCACAGTATTCTAGGAGTTATATAGCATTCTGGAATCTATAGTTCACTATTCCACTCTCAGTATTGTGATTATGTAGTTCTGGTTCTAATTCCCAGTATGCAGGGTACACCGGTTGGGAGTGAGCTTCCTGGAAGGCAGAAGTTATGCCTGAGGTCAAGCCCTCTATTCAATGATGTGTGTGTATATGTGTCCTAAACAGGGAGTATGGTCTGACTCTGACCCTCTGCACAATGTAGGGGGTTGCATTGTGTGTATGAGACTTTAATCCCGTTTTACACACTGGGGAAGGCAGCTGGGAGTATTGTCTGACCCTTTACACAGGTAGGGATGAATGTACTGTACCAGTGAGCTTAAACTCTGCACTATCACTTCCCTTTTATATATTTATTTGTATGGTCAGACCCTTTACACAAGTGGTAGTGAGAAGGGGGAAGTAGTGATCCGTGCCAGTGATCTTAAACACAGCACCAAGACTTCCATGGATATATATATTCACACTCCCACCACCTTTTTTAACAGCAGAAAAGATTAAGGTGTCTCATTGATGGCAATGTGCTCTGAGTTAACACTTTCTGTGCCGGGTCCTACTTACATACTGAAATAGTTTGTTAAAAGTTTTGCGAATAGCACAAATAGAGAAATGTACATTTTCCATATCTTAGGTAATATACAGTTATATGTTAAATTATGTTGGTTTGCTTGTGTTTAATTTTCTTTTTCATGTAATACAAGAAATCAAATAAGCAAAACACTAAATTAATAAATACAGCTATATGATCCTTCTAGGAGTCATTTTATTACACCCCTCACCCCCCAAAAAAAGAAAGATCTATAAATTTATATTAAAGTTTAGCAAATAGTGACTCCAATATTTTTAGTGTACTAGTAATTACTGAAAAGCGGTTAAACACATAGGTAAAATCTTGCTTGGAAGGAGTAAGCATTGCAGCACCCATGCAGAAAATATATGTTGATTGGCACATCATGTTACTGCTGCTCCTGATTAATTCACTGGTAGTTCCCTGCTTAGAAACTACAATGCTTGCTGCTCCAGAGTGGGACTTTAACCATGTGTTTACTCCTTTATAGTGGTTGAACACACATTTAGCTAGGGACAGTAATGTAAAAATGGCACCTTCTAACATATAATAGCATGACGTTCTTGCAGTAGACTCTCCCTTGAATTTTTAAAGGAAAATTCAACTCAAATTCAACTCCCCTAAATATTCAAGCAAAATAAAAATATGTAATGTACATTAAACACTATTGTGCAAAAATATATTTTCTTCAAAATGCTAAATGTAAATCTCATAAACCAGCTGCCTGGTTTGCAACACTTGCAGGTTCATTTGCTTTTTGTCTTCTCTAGGAAATGTGCAACAAACAGATTAAATTGGAACATTGCAAATATAATGAATAAAGGATCTTTAATAAATTATTCAAATGTGATAGTCCCTACTGCAGATACAAAATATATAAAATAATATTTGGCTATAACATTTGAGACATATGGATTGCCCTTTAAAATCAGCATCATACATCACAGTTAAATAAGAATACAAATTAATATATGCTCTTTAATTTACCATTACATTACAAACATTTGTTAAAGAATGTAATTCTTGATTGCCACAGCTGATTGGCTCACCAGCCCTGATTGCTTGAAGAATCAAATCAGCCATATTTAAACGTGTACCTTGATTTCACTATTCAGTGTACGGCGGCGATCGTACAAAGATGATCCTCCATGCTCCATGGTCGCTGGTCCTGCTCCGCGCTCATCTCCGCGCCGGCTTGGTCCTGGATGAAGAAGGAAGAGGTCTCCACTCTGAAGAAGATGTCGGCTGCTTTCAAGAAGATGTTGGCTGCTTGGAAGAAGACTTCACCGCCTGGAACAGGACCTTCTCCGCTGGAATTCAGGAACGGTGAGTAGCTATTTGGGGGGTTAGACTTAGGCTTTTTTTATTTTTTGGGGGTTTGTTTTTTTTAAATTAGGGATTTATTGGGCACTCTTAAAATAATTGAATGCCCCTTTAAGGGCAGTAAAATAGCTAGATGCCCGTTTAAGGGCAATGCCCATACAAATGCCCCTTTAGGGGCAATGGGTTGTTTAGGTTTTTTAGTGTTAGGTTTTTTTATTTTGGGGGGTTTGGTGGGTGGGGGGTTTTACTGTAAGGGGGGGACTTATTATTTTTTAAGGTAAAAGAGCTGTTTAATTTAGGACAATGCCCTACAAAAGGCCCTTTTAAGGGCTATTGGTAGTTTAGTATTAGATTATGGGGTGTTTTTATTTTGGAGGGGCTTTTTATTTTCATAGGGATTAGGCTTAATTTTTTTATTTTTGATCATTTGGTTTATTATTTTCTGTAACGTTAGACTTTTTATTTTATGTAATCTTAGATTAATTTAATATTAGTTTTTTTTTTTTTTTTAAGTAATGTTAGCTTTTTTATTTTAATTGTTTGTAATTTAGTAATTTTTGATTTCGGTAATTGGGGTTAATTTAGGGGGTGTTAGGTTAGGGGATTTAGTAATTTAATTAGTTATTTGCATTGTGGGGGTTTGGCAGTTTAGCAGTTAATAGTTTTATTAGGATTATTGCGTTGTGTGGGTTTGGCAGATTAGGGGTTAATAGATTTATAAGGTTTGTTGTGATGTGGGTTAATGGCGGATTAGGGGTTAATAGTTTTAATAGGGACTTTCAGATGTGGGTGAATGGCGGATTAGGGGTTAATACATTTATTAGTTTGCAATGTTGGGGTTGGTGGATTTAGAGGTTAATACTTTTATTAGGTAGATTGCGATGTGGGTGAATGGCGGATTAGGGGTTAATAGTTTAATTAGGCATATTGTGTTGTGGGGGGTTGTCGGTTTAGGGGTTAATACATTTATTATTAGTTCTGATGTGGGTTTGATGGCAGTTTTACGTGTCAGGTTTATTTTTGGGAGGCAGGTTAGACTTTTTTTTATATTTTCGTAGGCACCTGCAATTTCTAAAGTGCTGTAAGTCACTGGCGACTCCAGAAATTTGTATTTACGCTCATTCTTGGACATCGCTAGTTTATCCGACTTACGGCACTTTATGAACTGCCAGCACCGTATATGTGATACCCCGATGTGCGAGGGGAAATTACAGGCGGCGTGGGTTTCAGCAGTTGCGCTGAAGCTTGCACCGCATATGTAATCTCGTCCTTTGTGGAGGTTAAACACATAGACTTGCAGGTTCACTAGCGACAAAATGACATAGAAATAACAGCATGTCATGTTTTGTGCTATTATGGACCTTTATGTAAAACATTTAAGGAAACTGCAACTTGGATTAGAGCTGGCACACAAAAGCAAGATATGTTTAATGTACTTTTAATACTGCAGTGAGTCTTCTGTCTCTTTTGGCTCTGCAAGACGTTGGTCTAATTACATATACTAACATTACTGATCTTAAACTTCTTATATGTAAATTATTCATTAATGCTATGGAGGGATTTTTAAATAGGGTTTACTCTAGATTAGTGGTTCCAAGTATCTATCATGAAATAACATGAGGTTAAATTAGAGAAGAATAGTTTTAACCCCTTGACTGCCGGACAGTTACAGTGCATTGCTGAGGAATGCTCTGCAGCCATCATTGGCAGCCACGTGGTTAGGTGCTTTTAGCCAACAGTGGTTTGGTTGACTAAGAGCCTTCTCTCAGCATATTTATCACAGCACATGCTTTAGACTCTGAGGAATGTTATCTATCTATGCTGTGGCTCTTGACCCACATTTCTCATCACGGTGATGTTATAAATTATGTGAACTTTCTTGTGAGTGAATTAAATTGTGAATGAACCTGCAGGATAGGGTGTGTACTGAATGCAATCATTCAATAGCGAATGGATCTGAATTAAATGTTGATTCTGTGTGTTTGCTCAGTTTTATGAAAGGTACAGAGGTTAGATTTTACTGTAACCACCAGTGTAGCTTGTATTGCTTTGTGAACGGGTATTACTAATATTCTGCATATTGTTTATATTTACAACAGTATACACGTTTATTTACTTACACATAGATGACAAAATTATTTTAAAGAGACATATTAAATTGTCCTATTTAAAAGGTAAGTAAAAAAAAGGATTTTTTTCAACAAGAGGACATCAATTGAAGAAAAGTGTGATACAATCTAAAATGGCATCTTCTTGATGCGAATGAAATGAGTTAAAGATAAGAGCGCCTAAAGAATAATAATACAAATAATTCTTCTGTAACCCAGTGATCCCTTTTTAAATCATAAGAAAATTAGTGTTAATAAAAAAGAGGAGACAGCGCTAAAATAAAGCACGGATTAAGAAATGCCAAATAAGAAGTGTACATAAGTATATGAGGGGGAATATGATGGGGTGGCCTAGTCTTCTGAATGGATCATTGTGGCATCAATATATGCTCAAAATAAATGGGACACAATTATGAGAAAATAATATAAAGGAAATTTAATTATAATATTATGTATGTGTGACTATTTATATATCATTAGAATTAAATTTCTTTAATTTTATCTACAACCAGTTCCTGATCTACAATCAGTGCATGATCTACAACCAGTTCTTGATCTACAATCAGTGTGAAATCTGCAACCAGTCCCTGATCTACAATCAGTGCATGATCTACAACCAGTTCCTCAACTACAGTCAATGCAAGATCTACAACCACTTACTGATCTACAGTCAGTCCATGATCGACAACCACTTTAAATCCAGACTGAACAGCACACAAGCATCTTGATAAAGGCCCCTGGCTGAAACGCGTAGAGATTGCTGACAGTTATCGGATATCTAAGAACAAGAACCCAGCAGGTTGAGAGGCTTTTTCTGTGTTCGAGCTGGCTAGGGCAGGTACATTGAGCCATATCCCACATTTCAGGGACAGACTCTACATGTATAATTCCTGCCCCAGGACCCAGTAATTGTTCCAGCCCCAATCACCTAGCTAAGGGCTACATAGACACGAAGAGAAATCCAAAAACCATATCTGAAAAAACTTGAAGGACCTGGATCTAAACCCTGAGAAAGACAACAAGGAAGAATACACGGAACCACTTCACAAATAAAAGACCGGCCGGTCACAACTTCAATTGAGGAACCCAGAATATGGACAATATATCAAGGTTTTTATAATAAGAGACACTCTGCTTTAAAAACATCCTGTAACAGATTAATCTGTAAACAACTATTTGCAACTGTGACAACCACCGTAGACCTGGAATATCTATGTATGAGTACAAACACACATTCAGTTAACATACCGCTATTTTGTATCTGTAACGATATACAAAAGATACCACTAGAAAGATACAATTCAGATCTTATGACACATGTGTATTAGATAAAGTAACCATATGCTTTGTAGCTAATGTTCCAAACAAAAGTTGTTTCCTAAAAACTGCAGTTGCAGTTTAGAAATAGCAGCAAGATTGAGATTATATAACATTTTATATATAAAAGTATACATTTTTAACGTTATTATATTTTTAACGATGTTTTAAGAAATAGATTCAGATGCCAGCATCTATGTGTTAGATTTTATTGTTTCCCAATTTACGTTAGGACTCTCATTTGTATAAAAATAAAACATATATTTTCAAAACTTTACTCCTCTCTTTGACTTCATATTTTTATAAACATATTTTTCTAAACATATGTATGACATATAAATTATAAGATATAAGGTCATAACACACCTCTGAGATATAGGAACTATCTGAACATAACACACCTCTGAGATATAGGAACTATCTGCACTATCCCGGTCATATGACAAAAACAAAACCAGATAATTCCCTTTAACATACCAAGGCAGATATCCTAACATTTGAGAACCCTAATCAGGGACACCCTCACTTTCAGCTACAAATTCATCTGAGATCATATACACTAACCTTACCTCACAAGACTCACAGCTGTTTAAACGCTATCCCAAACCCCCCTTTTTTGCTTCTAAACCACTTACTGATCTACAGTCAGTCCATGATTGACAACCATTTACTGATCTAAAGTCAGTCCATGATCGACAACCACTTACTGATTTACAGTCAGTCCATGATTTAAAATCAGTACCTGATCTACTGTCAGTCCATGATCTACAACTAATCCCTGATCTACAGTCAGTGCATGATCTACAACTAATCCCTGATCTACAGTCAGTGCATGATCTACAGCCAGTTCCAGAGCTACAGTCAGTGCATGATCTACAACCCATCCCTGGCCCACAGCTAGTCCCTGATCTAAAACCAGACCCTGATCTACAAAAAATCTTTGATCTACAGCCAGTCACTGATCTACAACAAACTGCTTATCTAAAACCAGTTCTTTACATATAACCAGTCCCTGATCTACAGCCATCCCTGGTCTACAACCCATCCCTGGTCTATATCCAGGCCCTGTCCTACAGTCAGTCCCTGATCTACAGCCTGTCCCAGACCTACAATAAATATTTGATCTACAACCAATCCCTGAACTATAAGCTCCTTATCTAAAACAAGTTCATAACCAGCAACTGATATACAGCTAATCTCTGATCTACAACCAGTCCCTGGTCTACAGCTAACCAATGTTCTACAATGTGTCGCTGATCTTCAACAAATTTTGATCGACAGTCAGTCTCTGTTCTACAATGCAGTGCCAATTACCAACATTATTATGATGTCTCAACACCAAATAACTCTGACTTAAATGTGTGTAGGTATAATGACAATAATGTCAAAATTAAACCTTCATAATTCAGATAGAGCATGCAATTTTAAACAACTTTCCAATTTACTTCTATTTTCTAATTTTCTTTGTTCTGTTGGTATCCTTTGTTGAAGAACATATCTAGGCGGGCTCAGAATGCACAACTGGGAGCCAGCTGCTGATTGGTGGCTACTTATATATGCCTCTTGTTCTTGGTTTGCCCAATGTGTTTAGCTACCTCCAACTAGTGCAGTGCTGCTCTTTAAACAAATTAAACTAAAAGAATGAAGCAAATTTGATAATGGAAGTAAATTAGAACATTGTTTAAAAGTGTATGTTCTATCTGAATCATTAAAGAAACATTTTAGGTTTCATACCCCT
Source organism: Bombina bombina (assembly GCF_027579735.1). Lineage (NCBI taxonomy): Eukaryota > Metazoa > Chordata > Amphibia > Anura > Bombinatoridae > Bombina > Bombina bombina. The sequence goes on along the minus strand of NC_069509.1, from coordinate 179,709,775 downwards.
TTAAGTTTGAGCCATGCTTTTATGGGGAACTCAAAACTCTCTCTGTTTCTCAGTGTCAGTCTCTCTCTCTTTGTGCTACTGGTAACTCTCTATCTTTTTCTTGGACTTTTCTTGGACTCATTCTAGCTATCTGTCTCTCTTCATTAAAGGTCATTCAAATGTGCAATGGGAACAGCCATTTTTTGTAACAACTTAATTTTTTGGGATGGGTAAATGTTTGAGAATATTTACCAAGAATGCTCAAAATTGTGTGGGAGACAGGTACCCCCAGTCATTATTGTAGCACATCCCCATTCTCCAAAAGTGTCAACAGCCATAAATGTCTATATCAATATCTTCTTGTTTTCTAGCAGGACATGGAGAGAGTTAAATGGGGAGTTTTTATGAAAAACAAAATAATTAATATCTTACTTATATCTAAGCATATGTACCCATTTGATTCACTCTTCAGATGCCAATGAGCCACCATATAAAAATTATGTGCAACTGATGTATATAACAAGCAAATATTTCCTGCTAAACAAGGGGGAAAACCCTTGGCGGCCATCTGTTAACCTAAAAGTTCCAGCTCCATCCTTGGCAAAAAGGCAGCGGTAAAAAATCATTCCAGCAGAGAAGATTGGTGAATATAGAAGAGGGAGAAGCATAAACAATGGCATTAGGGATTGTAATGCATGCTAGGATATAATGTAGTATTTATGTGTGCTATTAGTGACCTTGGTAGCCTAAAGTTACATCAGATCCTATCTAGTTAAAGGACAAGAATGCTCTAGAAATGTAGACAATGGACTTCCCAGCTCCACCAATGGATCACCAGTGACTCCACCTCCTCTCACCCTGACTCCACCAATAGAGCACCTGCAACTCTCTCCACTGGTCCCCCTTACCCAATCCCTAGCTACCTGGTCCCTGCATGAACTTCTGTAGCTTAGTCTTTGCTGCCCCAAAAAGGAATTCCTTAAACTGACACTGCTTTGGGCTCCAACAAGAAGGTAGCTGAGTTTTGAATTGTAATGACACTGCTACCTCTGGGAATCTGTAACAATTTGTACTTATTTCTATGTTGGTGACTGCAGCTCACCTGAAACGTTTAGAATCTAGCTGTGCAAATAACCTGTCTTGGCACCTGCTTGATATTAACTGGTAATTGCTGCCAAGCAAAGCACCACACCTCTATGTCCTCGGATAACCATATTCCTAATCACAGAATTTGTTGCAAAGTCTCAGTGCTTTTATATTAGGAGTCTAAACAAGTAGTTATTCTCAAGATTGATACAGTTAGAAATGTGAGTAATATTATTAAATAAAAACAAAGTCTACCAACTACATGAAAGAGAATCAATTAAATATTTAAATATATTTTTTGCACAGCAATGTTACAGAACATATGTATTTATATTTAATCAAATAATAAAGTAACTTTTGTGCATACCTCAGCACTGGGGAAATGTGCTCATTGGTCGATTAGGAAAACGCCCACTGCTATGATTGTGAATAGGAATCCCCTCCAACACTATTAAAACAAACTGAATTTTATTCAGCTCAGGACATTGAAGCTGATTTAATGAGACAGAAAGATAAACTTTTCTAAACAGGGAAATAATTATTTTACTCAAATTTAAGAACAGGTGAGGCATTATGAAAATTAGGCTGAAGCCCTGTAACTCCTTTACTCAGAGGGGCTTCTGTCTTTGCTAATCAAATAATACAACTTTGCAAGCCACTTCTTATTTTCCTACATTCTGTGTTCTAGAAATATGGCTGCCTAGTAGTGTGGGGGGGGGGGGGGGCTTTTATAGAGCCCTTTGATTTAATTAGAGGGTTTGAGAACACTTGAAAAAGGTCACCCCCTCTAACTTCTGATGATCACTGTGATAACAGTTATCACTTGCCCCAAATACACCCATAAAGTGTTTGATGAAGAGAAGGTGGCACTTTTACAGCCCCTATTCATCCCCATAAATCACAGGTATATATGATTCTCTAATTTGGAAAACGTGTCTCATACCCCTGTGATTAGTTGATTGAAAGAAAACATGGCAATCACCTACCTAATGTATTTACTGTATAAGGGGGAAGTGGCTCCATATACTCCCTCCCCTAAAGACAACACACACATGTACACACACACAGCACCCTTCCCATGAAAGAGGGATCTCCTGACTCTTAAGTAATAGGTGATTGACATACAAATTGCAATAATCTGTCTTCTTGGTGCCTTTTACTGTGTTCTGACCTTTAAAAGGGACCCTAGCAACCCAAATTAAATTGCAACTGTGCAAATTACCCCTATTGTGAAAGAGGTAAGCCCCTCTGGGTCACATGCCCTGGTGAAGAGCAGAGCACCATGGCAACAGTAATTGTCTACCAGAACCACAGTAAAATAGAACACCAGTCAGAATTAGGTATCCCCTATATTGCCCCCCACAATACAGAGAAAAAATTAAACCCACTTATTTGAAACAATAGAAATAAATCAAATGAATGGTTCTTTCTGTCACATGGTCAGATAATTGTCATAACAATGCCAAACAGATCAACGCATTGGTTTCTATTTTGAAGGTTCCATTATTTGTAAGAGGCCTTTATTATCCCTCACTCTAGAAACATATCATAAGACCCCTTATGTGAAAAAAAAGATGTCCCACTATTCAAAAAGGGGTCTGGAGTATATAGATATCAAGTAAAAATCATAGTAGTGATGATCATTTAGCAGTAATCTGCTAGCCTTGCTTTGTTGTTGCTCCTAGATCCATGTTTCTCTGAATTAATTACAAATATACCTTTTTAAAAATAAAGAACTGGGTAGGTGTAAAAATACTTAATACTTTATGAAATACTATATAGAATAAATTTGGTGGAACTATTTTATGTATTTTAATATTTGTTGCTTTGTTGGGTATAGGAACATACATTCATTTTCATAATCTGTTAGTTTTTAACATGTAACTAATATTTATATTTGTTAATTTTAATTTAGATCATAGATCAGCACTGAAAGGGTTAAATACTTTTTTCAACAACTAGAATTAAAGGGACAGTCAAGTAAAAAAAAACCTTTCATGTTTCAACTAGGGCAAGTCATTTTCCAATTTACTTTTATCACCAATTTTGCTTTGTTCACTTGGTATTCTTAGTTGAAAGCTAAACCTTGGAATTTCATATGTTAATTTCTTAGACCTTGAAGGCCACCTCTAATCTAAATGCATTTTGATAACATCAAGCTTGAGACAGATGCTGCAATTTGTAATAATTATTATAACCTTGGTGACTAAATAATCTAGATTTTATTAAAGACAGGAGGCAAATATTTTATGCATAAATCTTTACTGACTTCCAAAACTGCAGCAAAGAAACAAAAAACAACCAATCGGCAACAAGCAGATAATATAATCCCACAGCAACAGGAAATAACTTTCTCTTTTCTCTGCCAAACAAAAGAAAGATCTTAAAATTAACAAGAAACGGACACCAAGAATCCATCGCAGATCTGTCTGACGTCTGTGACCATAAAGAAGGTAGAAGGTCTTTTACACTGAAAAATAAACAAAGAGAGAAGTAACACTGCTAACAAGAAGGAACAACCTGAGAAAACAAAGATTAAAAAGTGGAGGCAGACCAATCTGCCGCCGACAATAAATCCTGAAGATTATAACCGGACAAAAAAGCCATAGAGGCCGCAGCCCCTCTGATAGAGTGTGCCACAAATGAGGATGAGACCCCTGCCGTTGACATGAGCCATGGAACCCATCTCGCCAAGGTAGGGGAAGACACAGGACGATGAGGAGGAACAAAATAAATCAGGAGAGGACCCAACAATGATCCACGCAGGCCTTCAGTCATGGACAAGTAGGCTTTGAGGCAAAGAGCCACACAAATTTTGGGGTCTGTTGGAAAATAAGGGTAAAACAAAGATTTTGAGGATGACTTAGTCCTGCATGAAATGGAAAAGGAGCTGGAATGAACGTCCAGGGCTCTGATGTCCCCTGAGACCCGACGAAAAAATAATCAAGCAAAGCAACATGGTCAATTTAGCGGACAATTGCTTGAGGGAAAGAGAAGAGTTATCGGGCCAATTTCTAAGAAAAGAGAGGACTAAAGTGACGTCCCAAAGACTCAAATAACAAGGTTGGGGAGGATTCTTAAGATGAATGGCCTTAAGAAGACTGCAGACTAAAGGATGTCTTCCTGAAATGGCCGAACGAAACAGATTGATCGTGCAGTAAGCCTTTCCTTGCAAAAAAAGTTTGGTAAGAAAATTTACGATCATGGGAGGAGAGGAAGAAAACTGATCAACATTCCGTCCCATGCACCAACAAACCCAGACTGCCCAGGCTGAAGCATAAGATTTCCTAGTACCTAGGGCCCAAGATTCGCGCAAGAGGAGGGAAGCCTCTCGCGAAAGTCCCTTCGGAGGACCAGGATCCCCTGAAATCTACCAAGCCAGAAGGTTCAGATGGCCCTAGATCAAGAGAGGATGCAGGCGATCCTGGGCGTCCACAAGGAGATTGTGAAGGCTGGGAAGTAGGCAAGGAGGGGCCAAACACATTTCTAGAAGAGGAGCAAACCAAGGTTGGGCTGGCCACCAAGGAGCAATCAATGTCAGGAGACATTGAAACCATTGGACATTCAAGAGAGTCCTTGACAGAAGAGCAAAGGGAGGGAAGGCGTAAGCCCCGTGGAGAGGCCAAACTTGCAGAAAAGCATCTACTCCTTCGCTGTCTGGATCTGGAAGCCAGCTGAAAAATCTCGGAAGCTGGTGGCTGGTCCGAGATGCAAAAAGGTCCACTGAGAGAGGACCAAAGATGCGAGAGATCTCTAAAAAAACTTGACGGTTCAGTATCCAGTCGCTGGAATCTCTCCAATGGCGAGAAAACCAGTCTGCTTAAGTTTGAAAAGCCTGGAATAAATTGGGCACGGACAGAAATTCTGCGTTCCACACAAAACCGATAAAAATGGGGTGTTAGATCTGACAAAGCTTTCGAGCGAGTGCCACCCAGCCAATTGATATAATGGACGGCCAAAAAATTGTCCATTGGTAATAGAATGCACCAATTGGTAATGTTTTTTGAAAAACTGCGAACGGCAAAGGAGCCAGATAATAATTCCAAGCAATTTATGTGAAGGTTGGATTCCTTCAATGTCCAGGGGCCGCCGGTAGAGGATGTCCCACAAGAGGCACCCCAGACTAAAAGGCTCGCATCGGAAGAAAGAACAAAATCTGGAGTAGATCCGAAAATCGCTCTGCCATTCCAGGCCTCTATATGTGGCAGCCACCAAGACATCTCTGATCGAACTTCGTTCGTCAGAAATATCTGCTGTTGGTTGTAACAGAACTCCCGAAAACATTGGATCTTTAGCTGCTGCATGGCGCAGTAGTGGAGGGGAGCCGGAAAAATGGCCTGGATAGAAGAGGATAGGAGTCCAATGATTCTCGACAATTGGTGGATGGATATGAAGGCGGCAATCAGAGCCGATTGAATCTCTGCTTTGATACGATCTATCTTCTCTTGAGGAAGGAGAAGATGTCTGAGGGTAGCGTCTATGGAGAATTCCAGAAACTCCACAAGCTGTTGAGGGGAAAGGCTTGACTTCTCTTTGTTAATTAAAAAGCCCAGCGAGGAGTAGAGAGAGGACATGTCTTGAAGTTGTGAGATCAACAAGTCCTTGTCTTGTGCCATCAGAAGGATATCATCCAGGTAAACCACTAGACGGAATATGCAAACCCTAAGGCAAGCCAACACTGGTTTGAGCAGTTTCTTAAAGCACCAGGGGGCGGAAGTGAGGCTGAAAGGGAGACAGGTGAAGTGCCAAAGTTGATCTGCCCATCTGAACTGAAGATACTTTCGACAGAGAGGGGACACCGAAACAGTTAAATAAGCATCCTTCAGGTCTAAATGAACCATCCAATCGTTCAGAAGGAGGAGGTCTTTCAACATATGGTTGAAGTGGTGATATATTACCAAAAAGTTGAGGTCCCTCAAGTTGATGACGGGATGAAAACCTCCCCACTTTTTTGAGACCAGGAAGAGATTGCTCAGGAAACCTGGTCGGGAGTTCTGGGAAACAAGCTCTATAGCTCCTTTTGAGAGGAGAGACAAGACTTCTTATTTGATCAGATTCTGCCCTTCTATAGACAGGCGTAAGGGATTGGGAAGGTGGGATTAGAAGAGGGGCAAATTAATTCTATGACGAACCCCTGAATGGTTTGGAGAACCCAGGGATCTGCAGAAAGAGACAACCAATTTTGGAAAAAATGGGCGAGAGTCTGCCCGCAAACAACAAGTGGGAAGAAGGATGGGAACTCAGCTTGGTTAGTGTTAGGAAGGGCCAGAGGGATGAGAGTGGCTGATTGGGTCTCGCAGCTCTAGCCCTGAACCGGAACATGGCTCTGTTGTAATAACCCGGTGGGTATTGAGGTTGGTAGTATCCTGGCAGGTACTGAGGTTGATTGAGGTCCATGAATTGGTGTTGGCCGAAATTTTGACGCCCGGGCAGATGACCTCTGTATTTGCCGGCCCTGGTAAAAACCCGTATGGGTTGAAAAACTTTCCTGAGAGAGGCCTGGATTTTGTCAATCGAGGTAAAAGTTGACACATAATGCCTCATGATAGTGAGGAAAGGATCTCCGAATAACAGGCCTTTGGCTTGAGAGCCTGCCTCTTTAGTTGCTAGAACAGCAAGTTTGGGGTCAATGCGTAGTAACTCAGCTCTACGTCTAAAGCTCTAAAAGCACAATCTCTGACCATGGAAGGATCCAATGAGGAGCCGGAAAGATGAGCTTCATCGGCAAGAAGTAGAATTTGAGCCAAAGGGCCAGAAATGTCTAGGAGTTTATCCTGAGCCCCACAAAGGGATTTTTCCAGCCCCTTCCTTGGATCCTTACCTTTCCTATTCAGAAAGGTTAACAATTTAGGGTCAAATTCGGGGGTGGTAGACTCTCTGCCCGGGAGCAAAGGTCTGTGAGATTCTGCTCTGAGGAGAGCTCTGCCCTCCCGATCTAAGGGTTGACGAAAGTGTCTCTAAAGGAACTTAGACAGATGACTATATACCATACAGCTTTATATACTAGTTTATGACAGCTTCATATTGTCAGAAACTATATACGATACAGCTTTATATACTACTGAATGACAGCTTCATATTGTCAGAAACTATATACGATACAGCTTTATATACTAGTGTATGTCAGCTTCATATTGTCAGAAACTATATACCATACAGCTTTATATACTAGTGTATGACACCTTCATATTGTCAGAAACTATATACCATACAGCTTTATATACTAGTGTATGACACCGTCATATTGTCAGAAACTATATACCATACAGCTTTATATACTAGTGTATGACAGCTTTGTATTGTCAGAAACTATATACCATACAGCTTTATATACTAGTGTATGACAACTTTATGTTGCCAGAAACTATATACCATACAGCTTTATATACTAGTGTATGACAGCTTCATAATGTCAGAAACTATATACCATAGAGCTTTATATACTAGTGTATGACACCTTCATATTGTCAGAAACTATATACCATACAGCTTTATATACTAGTGTATGTCAGCTTCATATTGTCAGAAACTATATACTATATGAAAGATGAGCTTCATCGGCAAGAAGTAGAATTTGAGCCAAAGGGCCAGAAATGTCTAGGAGTTTATCCTGAGCCCCACAAAGGGATTTTTCCAGCCCCTTCCTTGGATCCTTACCTTTCCTATTCAGAAAGGTTAACAATTTAAGGTCAAATTCGGGGGTGGTAGACTCTCTGCCCGGGAGCAAAGGTCTGTGAGATTCTGCTCTGAGGAGAGCTCTGCCCTCCCGATCTAAGGGTTGACGAAAGTGTCTCTAAAGGAACTTAGACAGATGACAATATGACAGCTTCATATTGTCAGAAACTATATACCACACAGCTTTATATACTAGTGTATGACAGCTTCATATTATCAGAAACTATATACCATACAAAGCTTTATATACTAGTGTATGACACCTTCATATTGTCAGAAACTATATACCATACAGCTTTATATACTAGTGTATGACACCTTCATATTGTCAGAAAATATATACCATACAGCTTTATAAACTAGTGTATGACACCTTCATATTGTCTGAAACTATATACCATACAGCTTTATATAGTAGTGTATGTCAGCTTCATATTGTCAGAAACTATATACCATACAGCTTTATATACTAGTGTATGTCAGCTTCATATTGTCAATAACTATATACCATATAGCTTTAAATACTAGTGTATGACAGCTTCATATTGTCAGAAACTATATACCATACAGCTTTATATACTAGTGTATGACACCTTCATATTGTCAGAAACTATATACCATACAGCTTTATATAGTAGTGTATGTCAGCTTCATATTGTCAGAAACTATATACCATACAGCTTTATATACTAGTGTATGTCAGCTTCATATTGTCAGAAACTATATACCATACAGCTTTATATATTAGTGTATGTCACCTTCATATTGTCAGAAACTATATACCATACAGCTTTATATACTAGTGTATGTCAGCTTCATATTGTCAGAAACTATATACGATACAGCTTTATATACTAGTGTATGTCAGCTTCATATTGTCAGAAACTATATACCATACAGCTTTATATACTAGTGTATGACACCTTCATATTGTCAGAAACTATATACCATACAGCTTTATATACTAGTGTATGACACCGTCATATTGTCAGAAACTATATACCATACAGCTTTATATACTAGTGTATGACAGCTTTGTATTGTCAGAAACTATATACCATACAGCTTTATATACTAGTGTATGACAACTTTATGTTGCCAGAAACTATATACCATACAGCTTTATATACTAGTGTATGACAGCTTCATAATGTCAGAAACTATATACCATAGAGCTTTATATACTAGTGTATGACACCTTCATATTGTCAGAAACTATATACCATACAGCTTTATATACTAGTGTATGTCAGCTTCATATTGTCAGAAACTATATACCATACAGCTTTATATACTAGTGTATGACACCTTCATATTGTCAGAAACTATATACCATACAGCTTTATATACTAGTGTATGACACCTTCATATTGTCTGAAACTATATACCATACAGCTTTATATAGTAGTGTATGTCAGCTTCATATTGTCAGAATCTATATACCATACAGCTTTATATACTAGTGTATGTCAGCTTCATATTGTCAGAAACTATATCCCATACAGCTTTATATATTAGTGTATGACAGCTTCATATTGTCAGAAATAATATACCATACAGCTTTATATACTAGTGTATGACACCTTCATATTGTCAGAAATAATATACCATACAGCTTTATATACTAGTGTATGACAGCTTCATATTGTCAGAAACTATATACCATACAGCTTTATATACTAGTGTATGACACCTTCATATTGTCAGAAACTATATACCATGCAGCTTTATATACTAGTGTATGACAGCTTCATATTGTCAGAAACTATATACCATACAGCTTTATATACTAGTGTATGACAGCTTTATATTTGTCAGAAACTATATACCATACAGCTTTATATACTAGTGTATGACACCTTCATATTATCAGAAACTATATACCATACAGCTTTATATACTAGTGTATGACACCTTCATATTATCAGAAACTATATACCATACAGCTTTATATACTAGTGTATGACAGCTTCATTTAGTCAGAAACTATATACCATACAGCTTTATATACTAGTGTATGTCAGCTTCACATTGTCAGAAACTATATACCATACAGCTTTATATACTAGTGTATGTCAGCTTCATATTGTCAGAAACTATATACCATACAGCTTTATATACTAGTGTATGACAGCTTCATATTGTCAGAAACTATATACCATACAGCTTTATATACTAGTGTATGACACCTTCATATTGTCAGAAACTATATACCATACAGCTTTATATACTAGTATATGTCAGCTTCATATTGTCAGAAACTATATACCATACAGCTTTATATACTAGTGTATGACAGCTTTATATTGTCAGAAACTATATACCATACAGCTTTATATATTAGTGTATGACAGCTTCATATTGTCAGAAACTATATACCATACAGCTTTATATACTAGTGTATGACAGCTTCATATTGTCAGAAACTATATACCATACAGCTTTATATACTAGTGTATGACACCTTCATATTGTCAGAAACTATATACCATACAGCTTTATATACTAGTGTATGTCAGCTTCATATTGTCAGAAACTATATACCATACAGCTTTATATACTAGTGTATGTCAGCTTCATATTGTCAGAAACTATATACCATACAGCTTTATATATTAGTGTATGACAGCTTCATATTGTCAGAAACTATATACCATGCAGCTTTATATACTAGTGTATGACACCTTCATATTGTCAGAAACTATATACCATACAGCTTTATATATTAGTGTATGACAGCTTCATATTGTCAGAAACTATATACCATACAGCTTTATATATTAGTATATGACAGCTTCATATTGTCAGAAACTATATACCATACATCTTTATATATTAGTGTATGACAGCTTCATATTGTCAGAAACTATATACCATACAGCTTTATATACTAGTGTATGACACCTTCATATTGTCAGAAACTATATACCATACAGCTTTACAGGGAGTGCAGAATTATTAGGCAAATGAGTATTTTGACCACATCATCCTCTTTATGCCTGTTGTCTTACTCCAAGCTGTATAGGCTCGAAAGCCTACTACCAATTAAGCATATTAGGTGATGTGCATCTCTGTAATGAGAAGGGGTGTGGTCTAATGACATCAACACCCTATATCAGGTGTGCATAATTATTAGGCAACTTCCTTTCCTTTGGCAAAATGGGTCAAAAGAAGGACTTGACAGGCTCAGAAAAGTCAAAAATAGTGAGATATCTTGCAGAGGGATGCAGCACTCTTAAAATTGCAAAGCTTCTGAAGCGTGATCATCAAACAATCAAGCGTTTCATTCAAAATAGTCAACAGGGTCGCAAGAAGCGTGTGGAAAAACCAAGGCGCAAAATAACTGCCCATGAACTGAGAAAAGTCAAGCGTGCAGCTGCCAAGATGCCACTTGCCACCAGTTTGGCCATATTTCAGAGCTGCAAAATCACTGGAGTGCCCAAAAGCACAAGGTGTGCAATACTCAGAGACATGGCCAAGGTAAGAAAGGCTGAAAGACGACCACCACTGAACAAGACACACAAGCTGAAACGTCAAGACTGGGTCAAGAAATATCTCAAGACTGATTTTTCTAAGGTTTTATGGACTGATGAAATGAGAGTGAGTCTTGATGGGCCAGATGGATGGGCCTGTGGCTGGATTGGTAAAGGGCAGAGAGCTCCAGTCCGACTCAGACGCCAGCAAGGTGGAGGTGGAGTACTGGTTTGGGCTGGTATCATCAAAGATGAGCTTGTGGGGCCTTTTCGGGTTGAGGATGGAGTCAAGCTCAACTCCCAGTCCTACTGCCAGTTTCTGGAAGACACCTTCTTCAAGCAGTGGTACAGGAAGAAGTCTGCATCCTTTAAGAAAAACATGATTTTCATGCAGGACAATGCTCCATCACACGCGTCCAAGTACTCCACAGCGTGGCTGGCAAGAAAGGGTATAAAAGAAGAAAATCTAATGACATGGCCTCCTTGTTCACATGATCTGAACCCCATTGAGAACCTGTGGTCCATCATCAAATGTGAGATTTACAAGGAGGGAAAACAGTACACCTCTCTGAACAGTGTCTGGGAGGCTGTGGTTGCTGCTGCACGCAATGTTGATGGTGAACAGATCAAAACACTGACAGAATCCATGGATGGCAGGCTTTTGAGTGTCCTTGCAAAGAAAGGTGGCTATATTGGTCACTGATTTGTTTTTGTTTTGTTTTTGAATGTCAGAAATGTATATTTGTGAATGTTGAGATGTTATATTGGTTTCACTGGTAAAAATAAATAATTGAAATGGGTATATATTTGTTTTTTGTTAAGTTGCTTAATAATTATGCACAGTAATAGTCACCTGCACACACAGATATCCCCCTAAAATAGCTAAATCTAAAAACAAACTAAAAACTACTTCCAAAACTATTCAGCTTTGATATTAATGAGTTTTTTGGGTTCATTGAGAACATGGTTGTTGTTCAATAATAAAATTAATCCTCAAAAATACAACTTGCCTAATAATTCTGCACTCCCTGTATATACTAGTGTATGACAGCTTCATATTGTCAGAAACTATATACCATACAGCTTTATTTATTAGTGTATGACAGCTTCATATTGTCAGAAACTATATACCATACAGCTTTATACACTAGTGTATGTTAGCTTCATATAGTCAGAAACTATATACCATACAGCTTTATATACTAGTGTATGACAGCTTCATATTGTCAGAAACTATATACCATACAGCTTTATATACTAGTGTATGACACCTTCATATTGTCAGAAACTATATACCATACAGCTTTATATATTAGTGTATGACAGCTTCATAGTGTCAGAAACTATATACCATACAGCTTTATATACTAGTGTATGTCACCTTCATATTGTCAGAAACTATATACCATACAGCTTTATATACTAGTGTATGACAGCTTTGTATTGTCAGAAACTATATACCATACAACTTTATATACTAGTGTATGACAGCTTCATATTGTCAGAAACTATATACCATACAGCTTTATATACTAGTGTATGTCAGCTTCATATTGTCAGAAACTATATACCATACAGCTTTATATATTAGTGTATGTCACCTTCATATTGTCAGAAACTATATACCATACAGCTTTATATACTAGTGTATGTCAGCTTCATATTGTCAGAAACTATATACCATACAGCTTTATATACTAGTGTATGACAGCTTCATATTGTCAGAAACTATATACCATACAGCTTTATATACTAGTGTATGACACCTTCATATTGTCAGAAACTATATACCATACAGCTTTATATACTAGTGTATGACAGCTTCATATTGTCAGAAACTATATACCATACAGCTTTATATACTTGTGTATGTCAGCTTCATATTGTCAGAAACTAATTACCATACAGCTTTATATACTAGTGTATGTCAGCTTCATATTGTCAGAAACTATATACCATACAGCTTTATATACTAGTGTATGTCAGCTTCATATTGTCAGAAACTATATACCATACAGCTTTATATACTAGTGTATGTCAGCTTCATATTGTCAGAAACTATATACCATACAGCTTTATATATTAGTGTATGTCACCTTCATATTGTCAGAAACTATATACCATACAGCTTTATATACTAGTGTATGTCAGCTTCATATTGTCAGAAACTATATACCATACAGCTTTATATTTCAGTGTATGTCACCTTCATATTGTCAGAAACTATATACCATACAGCTTTATATATTAGTGTATGTCACCTTCATATTGTCAGAAACTATATACCATACAGCTTTATATACTAGTGTATGTCAGCTTCATATTGTCAGAAACTATATACCATACAGCTTTATATACTTGTGTATGTCAGCTTCATATTGTCAGAAACTATATACCATACAGCTTTATATACTAGTGAATGACAGCTTCATATTGTCAGAAACTATATACCATACAGCTTTATATACTAGTGTATGACAGCTTCATAATGTAAGAAACTATATACCATACAGTTTTATATACTTGTGTATTTCAGCTTCATATTGTCAGATACTATATACCATACAGTTTTATATACTAGTGTATGTCAGCTTCATATTGTCAGAAACTATATACCATACAGCTTTATATATTAGTGTATGTCACCTTCATATTGTCAGAAACTATATACCATACAGCTTTATATACTAGTGTATGTCAGCTTCATATTGTCAGAAACTATATACCATACAGCTTTATATACTTGTGTATGTCAGCTTCATATTGTCAGAAACTATATACCATACAGCTTTATATACTAGTGAATGACAGCTTCATATTGTCAGAAACTATATACCATACAGCTTTATATACTAGTGTATGACAGCTTCATAATGTAAGAAACTATATACCATACAGTTGTATATACTTGTGTATTTCAGCTTCATATTGTCAGAAACTATATACCATACAGTTTTATATACTAGTGTATTTCAGCTTCATATTGTCAGAAACTATATACCATAAAGCGTTATATACTAGTGTATGACAGCTTCATATTGTCAGAAACTATATACCATACAGCTTTATATACTAGTGTATGACACCTTCATATTGTCAGAAACTATATACCATACAGCTTTATATACTAGTGTATGACAGCTTCATTTAGTCAGAAACTATATACCATACAGCTTTATATACTAGTGTATGTCAGCTTCATATTGTCAGAAACTATATACCATACAGCTTTATATACTAGTGTATGTCAGCTTCATATTGTCAGAAACTATATACCATACAGCTTTATATACTAGTGTATGACAGCTTCATATTGTCAGAAACTATATACCATACAGCTTTATATACTAGTATATGTCAGCTTCATATTGTCAGAAACTATATACCATACAGCTTTATATATTAGTGTATGACAGCTTCATATTGTCAGAAACTATATACCATACAGCTTTATATATTAGTGTATGACAGCTTCATATTGTCAGAAACTATATACCATACAGCTTTATATATTAGTGTATGACAGCTTCATATTGTCAGAAACTATATACCATACAGCTTTATATATTAGTGTATGACACCTTCATATTGTCAGAAACTATATACCATACAGCTTTATATACTAGTGTATGACAGCTTTATATTGTCAGAAACTATATACCATACAGCTTTATATATTAGTGTATGACAGCTTCATATTGTCAGAAACTATATACCATACAGCTTTATATACTAGTGTATGACACCTTCATATTGTCAGAAACTATATACCATACAGCTTTATATACTAGTGTATGACAGCTTCATAGTGTCAGAAACTATATACCATACAGCTTTATATACTAGTGTATGACAGCTTCATATTGTCAGAAACTATATACCATACAGCTTTATATACTAGTGTATGACAGCTTCATAATGTAAGAAACTATATACCATACAGCTTTATATACTAGTGTATGTCAGCTTCATTTTGTCAGAAACTATATACCATACAGCTTTATATACTAGTGTATGACAGCTTCATATTGTCAGAAACTATATACCATACAGCTTTATATACTAGTGTATGACAGCTTCATAATGTAAGAAACTATATACCATACAGCTTTATATACTAGTGTATGACAGCTTCGTATTGTCAGAAACTATATACCATACAAAGCTTTATATACTAGTGTATGTCAGCTTCATATTGTCAGAAACTATATACCATACAGCTTTATATACTAGTGTATGACAGCTTCATATTGTCAGGAACTATATACCATACAGCTTTATATATTAGTGTATGACACCTTCATATTGTCAGAAACTATATACCATACAGCTTTATATACTAGTGTATGACAGCTTTATATTGTCAGAAACTATATACCATACAGCTTTATATACTAGTGTATGTCAGCTTCATATTGTCAGGAACTATATACCATACAGCTTTATATACTAGTGTATGACAGCTTCGTATTGTCAGAAACTAAATACCATACAAAGCTTTATATACTAGTGTATGTCAGCTTCATATTGTCAGAAACTATATACCATACAGCTTTATATACTAGTGTATGACAGCTTCATAATGTAAGAAACTATATACCATACAGCTTTATATACTAGTGTATGTCAGCTTCATATTGTCAGAAACTATATACCATACAGCTTTATATATTAGTGTATGTCACCTTCATATTGTCAGAAACTATATACCATACAGCTTTATATACTAGTGTATGACAGCTTTATATTGTCAGAAACTATATACCATACAGCTTTATATACTAGTGTATGTCAGCTTCATATTGTCAGGAACTATATACCATACAGCTTTATATACTAGTGTATGACAGCTTCGTATTGTCAGAAACTAAATACCATACAAAGCTTTATATACTAGTGTATGTCAGCTTCATATTGTCAGAAACTATATACCATACAGCTTTATATACTAGTGTATGACAGCTTCATAATGTAAGAAACTATATACCATACAGCTTTATATACTAGTGTATGTCAGCTTCATATTGTCAGAAACTATATACCATACAGCTTTATATATTAGTGTATGTCACCTTCATATTGTCAGAAACTATATACCATACAGCTTTATATACTAGTGTATGTCAGCTTCATATTGTCAGAAACTATATACCATACAGCTTTATATACTAGTGTATGACAGCTTCATATTGTCAGAAAACTATATACCATACAGCTTTATATACTAGTGTATGACACCTTCATATTGTCAGAAACTATATACCATACAGCTTTATATACTAGTGTATGACAGCTTCATATTGTCAGAAACTATATACCATACAGCTTTATATACTTGTGTATGTCAGCTTCATATTGTCAGAAACTAATTACCATACAGCTTTATATACTAGTGTATGTCAGCTTCATATTGTCAGAAACTATATACCATACAGCTTTATATACTAGTGTATGTCAGCTTCATATTGTCAGAAACTATATACCATACAGCTTTATATACTAGTGTATGTCAGCTTCATATTGTCAGAAACTATATACCATACAGCTTTATATATTAGTGTATGTCACCTTCATATTGTCAGAAACTATATACCATACAGCTTTATATACTAGTGTATGTCAGCTTCATATTGTCAGAAACTATATACCATACAGCTTTATATTTTAGTGTATGTCACCTTCATATTGTCAGAAACTATATACCATACAGCTTTATATACTAGTGTATGTCAGCTTCATATTGTCAGAAACTATATACCATACAGCTTTATATATTAGTGTATGTCACCTTCATATTGTCAGAAACTATATACCATACAGCTTTATATACTAGTGTATGTCAGCTTCATATTGTCAGAAACTATATACCATACAGCTTTATATACTTGTGTATGTCAGCTTCATATTGTCAGAAACTATATACCATACAGCTTTATATACTAGTGAATGACAGCTTCATATTGTCAGAAACTATATACCATACAGCTTTATATACTAGTGTATGACAGCTTCATAATGTAAGAAACTATATACCATACAGTTTTATATACTTGTGTATTTCAGCTTCATATTGTCAGATACTATATACCATACAGTTTTATATACTAGTGTATGTCAGCTTCATATTGTCAGAAACTATATACCATACAGCTTTATATATTAGTGTATGTCACCTTCATATTGTCAGAAACTATATACCATACAGCTTTATATACTAGTGTATGTCAGCTTCATATTGTCAGAAACTATATACCATACAGCTTTATATACTTGTGTATGTCAGCTTCATATTGTCAGAAACTATATACCATACAGCTTTATATACTAGTGAATGACAGCTTCATATTGTCAGAAACTATATACCATACAGCTTTATATACTAGTGTATGACAGCTTCATAATGTAAGAAACTATATACCATACAGTTGTATATACTTGTGTATTTCAGCTTCATATTGTCAGAAACTATATACCATACAGTTTTATATACTAGTGTATTTCAGCTTCATATTGTCAGAAACTATATACCATAAAGCGTTATATACTAGTGTATGACAGCTTCATATTGTCAGAAACTATATACCATACAGCTTTATATACTAGTGTATGACACCTTCATATTGTCAGAAACTATATACCATACAGCTTTATATACTAGTGTATGACAGCTTCATTTAGTCAGAAACTATATACCATACAGCTTTATATACTAGTGTATGTCAGCTTCATATTGTCAGAAACTATATACCATACAGCTTTATATACTAGTGTATGTCAGCTTCATATTGTCAGAAACTATATACCATACAGCTTTATATACTAGTGTATGACAGCTTCATATTGTCAGAAACTATATACCATACAGCTTTATATACTAGTATATGTCAGCTTCATATTGTCAGAAACTATACACCATACAGCTTTATATATTAGTGTATGACAGCTTCATATTGTCAGAAACTATATACCATACAGCTTTATATATTAGTGTATGACAGCTTCATATTGTCAGAAACTATATACCATACAGCTTTATATATTAGTGTATGACAGCTTCATATTGTCAGAAACTATATACCATACAGCTTTATATATTAGTGTATGACACCTTCATATTGTCAGAAACTATATACCATACAGCTTTATATACTAGTGTATGACAGCTTTATATTGTCAGAAACTATATACCATACAGCTTTATATATTAGTGTATGACAGCTTCATATTGTCAGAAACTATATACCATACAGCTTTATATACTAGTGTATGACACCTTCATATTGTCAGAAACTATATACCATACAGCTTTATATACTAGTGTATGACAGCTTCATATTGTCAGAAACTATATACCATACAGCTTTATATACTAGTGTATGACAGCTTCATATTGTCAGAAACTATATACCATACAGCTTTATATATTAGTGTATGACAGCTTCATATTGTCAGAAACTATATACCATGCAGCTTTATATACTAGTGTATGACACCTTCATATTGTCAGAAACTATATACCATACAGCTTTATATACTAGTGTATGACAGCTTCATAGTGTCAGAAACTATATACCATACAGCTTTATATACTAGTGTATGACAGCTTCATATTGTCAGAAACTATATACCATACAGCTTTATATACTAGTGTATGACAGCTTCATAATGTAAGAAACTATATACCATACAGCTTTATATACTAGTGTATGTCAGCTTCATTTTGTCAGAAACTATATACCATACAGCTTTATATACTAGTGTATGACAGCTTCATATTGTCAGAAACTATATACCATACAGCTTTATATACTAGTGTATGACAGCTTCATAATGTAAGAAACTATATACCATACAGCTTTATATACTAGTGTATGACAGCTTCATAATGTAAGAAACTATATACCATACAGCTTTATATACTAGTGTATGACAGCTTCGTATTGTCAGAAACTATATACCATACAAAGCTTTATATACTAGTGTATGTCAGCTTCATATTGTCAGAAACTATATACCATACAGCTTTATATACTAGTGTATGACAGCTTCATATTGTCAGGAACTATATACCATACAGCTTTATATATTAGTGTATGACACCTTCATATTGTCAGAAACAATATACCATACAGCTTTATATACTAGTGTATGACAGCTTTATATTGTCAGAAACTATATACCATACAAAGCTTTATATACTAGTGTATGACAGCTTTATATTGTCAGAAACTATATACCATACAGCTTTATATACTAGTGTATGTCAGCTTCATATTGTCAGGAACTATATACCATACAGCTTTATATACTAGTGTATGACAGCTTCGTATTGTCAGAAACTAAATACCATACAAAGCTTTATATACTAGTGTATGACAGCTTTGTATTGTCAGAAACTATATACCATACAGCTTTATATACTAGTGTATGACAGCTTCATAATGTAAGAAACTATATACCATACAGCTTTATATACTAGTGTATGTCAGCTTCATATTGTCAGAAACTATATACCATACAGCTTTATATACTAGTGTATGACAGCTTCATAATGTAAGAAACTATATACCATACAGCTTTATATACTAGTGTATGACAGCTTCGTATTGTCAGAAACTATATACCATACAGCTTTATATACTAGTGTATGACAGCTTCATATTGTCTGAAACTATATACCATACAGCTTTATATACTAGTGTATGACCGCTTAATGTCAGGTGGAATTTAGTCGCCTTGCTCTTATAATGAAGTTGTCACGGTGCATAAGACAGAACAGCTGTTACCCCAAACAGCACCCAAACAATATTGCGCTATTCAAAGAAATATTTATGATTATCCTTCGTTTTCAAAACTGAACAGTTGTTGCAGTCTTTTTTTTAAAAAACAAACAAAAAAACACAACAAAAACAAACATTCAACTAAAATAGCCTCTTCCAACAATATATGTTCAAGCTACTTACAAAAAAGGGTGTATGAAGAGATTCTAAAAGATTTTGATCGACCATATAGTATCAGTCAAGCAAAAATAATATTTTCTAACAAAATTATGTCATTTTTTGCAAAAGAATTTCCCATTAATATCTTATTCATATTTCTTACACTCCAAACGCATTGATAGTACAGGGATATTGCTGGATTTTACATTTACAGACAAACCTCCCCATGGTTTTTAAAGGGACAGTCTACTGATACAAGCAGCTTAGTATTTTTAAAGCTAATGCAGGAACACCCCTTAAAAAGGGCTGAGTTAGAAGTTGATTTCCTCGGATGACTTTTTTTTTTATAGCTATCACTGCAATACTAAAATTTTCAGTATAGGAAAAACAACTATTTCAAATAGCAAAATAAAGGTAAAACGATCTAGCTGTAAACAACACTCAAGCAAATAAAATGGATAATTGGGAAGAATATAAAAGTGGATAACGTTTTAAAATAACAATGTCCCTGTGTATTATAAAACAATTAATAAACCTAAAAGAAGGGCAGACATAAAAATGTAAAAGGGGCAGTTTAAACAATGTATTTTTGTTAATAAAGAGTAGGCTTTAAAACTTAAAAAAGATTTACATGTGTCTTACTATTCAGAACAAGCATATGTTTTCTGTAAGAGGTTTGAAGGCTTGTCCCTCTCAGCCAATAGAGTTGTGCCTATAGCCAATGAGCATTATAGTATAGAAGGCAACTCACATTTCCTGTTAACTTACAATTTTCTTCTAAACTGGCTTAACTTAAAGGGACAGTCTACTCCAGAATCGTTATTGTTTAAAAAGATAGCTAATCCCTTTATTACCCATTCCCCAGTTTTGCATAATGACACAGTAATAATAATTCACGTTTTACCTCTGTGATTACCTTGTATCTAAGCCTATGCAGACTGCCCCCTTATCTCAGTTTTTTTGCCAGACTTGCATTTTAGACAATCTGTGCTGACTCTTAAATAACTCCACTGAAGTGAGCACAATGTTATCTATATGGCACACATAAATTAGCAATGTGTAGCTATGAAAACTGTCAAAATGCACAGAGAAAAGAGACGGCCTTCAAGGGCTTAGAAATTAGCATATCAGACTACCTAGGTTTAGCTTTAAACTAAGAATACCAAGAGAACAAATCAAATTTGATGATAATAGTTAATTGGAGAGTTGTTTAAAATGACATGCCCTATGTGAAACATGACAATTATATTTTGACTAGACTGTCCCTTTAAACTTTTTCTGTTTGAAAAAAAATATTGTATTCTGTTTTTTTTGCTGTGCTTTCATTTGCTTGGTAGAAAACATCTGTCATTTAAAGGGACATGAAATCCAAAATCTTCTTTTATGATTCAGATAGAGAATACAATTTTAAATAACTTTCCAGTTTACTTCTATTATCTAATTTGATTCATTCTCTTTAGTATCCTTTGTGGAAGGAGCAGTAATGCACTACTTGGAGCTAGCTGAAAGCCAATGACAAGAGGAACATATGTGCACCCACCTAGGTAGACTATTCAACAAAAGATACAAAGAGAACAAAACTAATTAGAAAATAGAAATAAAATGGATAATTAGGGCTTGATAAATTCTTGACTCCCCTGTACTACGTATGATGTCATGTAAGATTTTTCTACATATAACATAAAATTCTTCTCTGGCTCTTAAACAATGTTTCTCAGGCTACTCAGTATTTTGTCTGGCTCCAAAATGTTATGTCAATTTGCCACCCCTGTTTAATATGACAAATAAGTGCACATCACTCCCTCTAATCTGATATTTTTTCAGTCTGATTTAAAAAAAAAATGACTTGGGAATAACCAAGAAGCAAATATTCTATGTTCAGAACTCAGCCTTAAAAAAAAGTTAAAACAGGTCTGAGTTACTTAAAGAACCATTAAACGTGACATTTCAAACAACACATACAATGTTTCATTATTGCAAGTAAAACATTATTGCATTATACATTCATTATTTATTTTGCAACCCCCTTTGCTTTAAAATAAATCTTAAAAAATCTGTTTGTTTCTCTTTCTCCTTGGGTTGATACTTTAAGACAATTTATGTGAGCTTTTGTTTACTTTTACCTCCTTCCCTAAGAGTCTATGCTTTTAAAAGGTGGATTATCAGTTTTGCATCAACAATCATGATAGGCAAATCATTCTTTGCAATAGTAACTAAGTTGAATCAGTGCTAAACCTCCTCAAGGGAATACAAGAGCGCAGGCTACCCCAGTCTGCACATGTGCAAACATAGTTTGTGCTATATCTGAATATTAGTTTGTTATTGGTTAGCAGGGGTTCTTTTGTTCCGGAGGACAGAGAAATTAGTGAAAAGAATAAACATAAAACAATATACTCATTTGACAAAATAAAGTTTCAGTTTTCATTTCAAAATTATTCTTATATATGAAGGTTTAGAATAATGTAGTTTACAATTTGTGTTTGGTTTCCCTTTAATCCTAATTTATATCTCAGACTTTTTTCCCCTCAATATTTTGTTGTATTTCTCACTAGCTGGACAATTATTCTACATATCCACTATCCTTTTATCTTATCTTCCATTATTAAACTTCAAATCACAACTTCATATTGATTTAAACACATTTATTTTCCACATAATTTGAATATACCCTTGTATTCGGTTTGAGTTTATTTTTTTAATATTTTTTTTTGTTTTGCTTAGTTAAACCAAATAGCTTATACTCTGTATTATAAATGCCAAAAAAATATAATTTAAAATATTTTTTTTCCTTTATCTTATGCAAATCAATTTCACTGTAACGGTGTGGTGTTAGCATATCAGATTTTGCAACAGAAACATCTGACTAATAGTATCAACTTAATTATGTGTAATATTGAGTAATACTTCTCATGCATGTGCAAATAATTTTTATTTAACCCCTTGCTTGCGGACTATTGAATAACAATTAAAAAAAATACCCATAAACTTTAATTAGGAATTTTGTTGGGAAAAAAAAGCATAAATAAACTTTTCAACAGATGAAAATATATACCATTGTGTCTCTTGGTTTTATATCTTGAAGCATTTTTTTTTTATTATTCTTAGTGTCTGTCTAAATAAAGTTTATTTAATTCCGTACTGTTAATGTATATAGAATTTAAAGTATGTATTTTAATATTTTTCTATGCAAATAAATACCATTATTACTGTGTGAATTTATGATACTAGATTTTGCAGTCATGTATTAATAATGGCAAATTACACAAGTAATACCATCACCTTACGTCTTTTGTAATATTGTCTGTGAATGTACAGTTTTCGTTTAACCCCTTAGATGCCACAGATGTTAAAATGTATTGGTAGGGGTTAAAGTCTAAAGTAAAAAGATACCGGACAGGTTGTTTCTGAATATTTTATATGGTTTATTACTTTGAAAATGTAATAAATACTGCATTCTGCACAGCAGAAAAAACATATATTCAGGGGGAGAACCCTGCTTAATTTGTGCAAACAATTTGTTTTTGTAAACATTAAATGTTGTGTTCAAGTTTTCATCCCAAAATACAGTTAATAAGTTGCTACAAAAATAAACTTGACCAGCGTTAAATAAGATGTAAAAAATAATCCAAAGGAAGCTGCGTTGGTAATTAGTCCACCGACTTCTTAATGCCCTTTTGTTGTTAGATCTGAAATGGGAACGACTTTAAATAGTCCTTTAACACCCTGTTTAAAGGGATTTTGTCCAAGTTTTGTTTCCCAAAAGTTGCCAAGATGCTTTTTCGACAGAGTTCTTGCAAAGGTCTTAATCTGACTTTCCGTAAGGGGGAAATCAGCATTTTTCTAGAAGTCACATAATGTTCCACCAGCTGAAAAAGGCAGTTAAATGACTCTTTGCTGCCATCTAGGCAGAATTTCCCAGAAGTAAAGTGTATCCTTATACTTATAGGTCCTGTGGCTGTCTTAACACTGATGGCAAAAAAACAATTTTTCTGCCTGCTATCCCTAATGAGGAATGTGCCAACCGGTTCTGGTTTTAACTTCTCATGGGCCACGTTGACTGTCATGGGTCCCCAGTAAAAGCCACAGGTATCCAACATGCCACTGGTTTTAGTGATCAAGCTGAAGTCCGACTGCGAGCGAAAGGTTCGGAAGTGTGTGTTACTGAGCAGCGTGGCTGGGATAGGACGTCCTGGGCTTTGGAGAAGGGCTCTGGCAGGTTGGATCTGGGAACGATCAGAGACTGAGGCTTCCAAGTGTAGGGATCTTCTGTCTGCAACGGCATTATCTGCTTCCACCTTACTGTGCGCTACCATCCTATAGACTAGACCAACTTATGTGGTCTTCCATAGCGTCTGGCCTAGCGGATGTGCTGCAGGGCTTACTTGGTTTTTCTGTAAAAAACAAAAACCAGTGAATGTTAGTTAGAATATATACAGAAACAAATAGACTAGCAACATATACAATACAGTACTGGCTCTAAGGTGATAGTCATTACCGCAGTATCCAAAATCTTCAAGTGCCAACTGCTCTGGATTTTCAAAGGAGTTGGGAAAAAAAAAATACAGATAGGAATATGAAGCAATATGTAAGATCTGTCATATGAACTCACTATTTTATGAATACTAAGATTTATGTTCAACTCTGCACCTCCAAATGTTAAAGTCTAAGACCCCTGATCATTAACCTTTTGTACATATAGCTTACAATCTAGTATGCCAGCACACAGCGTAATAACCCTTTGAATGCTGCAGACACAGTAATGCATCTCAGTTCTCTCTGGCAGACAATGTGTTTAGCTTTAGTGATATC
>NC_069509.1:179569814-179677314 GCF_027579735.1 Bombina bombina | reverse complement strand
CCTATCTTATGAGCGCTAATACAGCTGTATGTTATGTGCCTCTCATCCTATGAGCACTGATACAGCTGTATGTTATGTGCCTCTCATCCTATAAGCACTGATACAGCTGTATGTTATGTGCCTCTCATCCTATGAGCACTGATACAGCTGTATGTTATGTGCCTCTCATCCTATGAGCACTAATACAGCTGTATGTCATGTGCCTCTCATCCTATGAGCACTGATACAGCTGTATGTTATGTGCCACTCATCCTATGAGCACTAATACAGCTGTATGTTATGTGCCTCTCATCCTATGAGCACTGATACAGCTGTATGTCATGTGCCTCTCATCCTATGAGCACTAATACAGCTGTATGTTATGTGCCTCTCATCCTATGAGCACTGATACAGCTGTATGTCATGTGCCTCTCATCCTATGAGCACTAATACAGCTGTATGTCATGTGCCTCTCATCCTATGAGCACTAATACAGCTGTATGTCATGTGCCTCTCATCCTATAAGCACTGATACAGCTGTATGTTATGTGCCTCTCATCCTATGAGCACTGATACAGCTGTATGTTATGTGCCTCTCATCCTATGAGCACTAATACAGCTGTATGTCATGTGCCTCTCATCCTATGAGCACTGATACAGCTGTATGTTATGTGCCACTCATCCTATGAGCACTAATACAGCTGTATGTTATGTGCCTCTCATCCTATGAGCACTGATACAGCTGTATGTCATGTGCCTCTCATCCTATGAGCACTAATACAGCTGTATGTTATGTGCCTCTCATCCTATGAGCACTGATACAGCTGTATGTCATGTGCCTCTCATCCTATGAGCACTAATACAGCTGTATGTCATGTGCCTCTCATCCTATGAGCACTAATACAGCTGTATGTCATGTGCCTCTCATCCTATGAGCACTGATACAGCTGTATGTTATGTGCCACTCATCCTATGAGCACTAATACAGCTGTATGTTATGTGCCTCTCATCCTATGAGCGCTAATACAGCCGTATGTTATGTGCCTCTCATCCTATGAGCACTGATACAGCTGTATGTTATGTGCCTCTCATCCTATGAGCACTGATACAGCTGTATGTCATGTCCCTCTCATCCTATAAGCACTAATACAGCTGTATGTCATGTGCCTCTCATCCTATGAGCACTGATACAGCTGTATGTCATGTGCCTCTCATCCTATGAGCACTAATACAGCTGTATGTTATGTGCCTCTCATCCTAATACAGCAACAGCAGTTGTTTACCAGCTTTAAATAAAATTAAAAAACAAAACAATAGTTATTGCTTGCGTTGAAAAACACAGCTAACAATCTTCAAATGTGTCTAATTCTCAGAATACTTTGTTTTACTGTGTTTTGTACTCACAATTTATTATGAAAGCACATTCCCTTTCTGACATTTACACAGTAATCCCAATTCATATAGCTGTCATGCAGGGGGCCGGGTGGCTTTGTATTCACGCCCATTTCAGCCTGAGCTTTCAAGTTTCTTTTCTGTTGAAACAAGACTCATGCAGAGAATGTTCTGGACAAAGATTTAGTGAGGTTTATATATAACAGCTGATAAAATGGCACATCACAGAATTGCTTTGTCTCTCTGCTAACTCCTTATACATCCAAACCTTTTACTGGAACACCAACTACAGTACATTTTTCATTTCCTGTAGATAAGAATATTAAAGTGTATCATTTAAATGGTGCTACACACCTTTATTACAAGTTTAATGGGTATTATTGACATGATTCTTAATATATATTTTAATTAAAAAATTCTAAGATTATACTTTCAAAATTATTTTTAAACTTCTGATTTTTAATTAAGCTCTGTATTGTATGTGTCTTTCACAATAAGAAATGTTGAGAAGTTCTCTTTGTGTTATACATAGATCTGAAGGTATAAACCTTGTAGCAGTGATGGTTATTTTTAGATTATCTGTGTAGAGAGCTTTAGACAATGGAGCCCTAAATTGCAACACATTTTTACTTAAACTGACAATCTAGTGATCATTGCTGCTCCTGAGCCTATTTGCATATGATTTTCATCAAAGGATACCAAAAGTCTCTAAAATTGCATACTCTAACTAAATCAGTGTTTCTCAACTCCAGTCGTTAGGACTCTTAACAGGCCAGATATTCCTTATATATCTTAAAGTACAGGTGAAATAATTAGCTTATAAGTGAGAGCAGGTAAGTAACCATGGTTACTGATTAACTGATTATTTTACCTGTGATCTAGTTAAAGGGACATGCAATCCATATATTTTATTTTATGTTTTAGAAAGAGCATGCAATTTTAAACAATTTTCTAATTTACTTCTATTACATAATTTGCTTCATTCTCTCGATATCCTTTGCTTAAAAGCATACATAGATAGGCTTAGTAGCTGCTGATTGGTGGCTGCACATAGATGCCTTATGTGATTGGCTCACCCATCTGCATTGCTATTTCTTCAACAAATGATATCTAAAGAATAAAGCAAACTAGATAATAGAAGTAATTTGGAATGTTTAAAATTGTACCCTCTATCTGAATCATGAAAGATTATGTTAAGGGTCCTGAGGAGTGGAGTTGAGAAACGCTGCTCTAAATGAACCAATAACCTACTTTTTCATGCAATACATATTATGTCTTTTCACATGAACAAATATTGTGATAGTGATATATAGTTATGTACTTCTGCAAATTTCAATGTAAATTTACACATTTTTACCACTTTTTAAAAAAACTGTAAACATTTTATTTAAAGTGATGGGAAACTGTCCCCTTGGTATAAACAGATCAGGACATTTAGCGATATTTTAGTTTTAATGAAGATGCGCTTTAACTTACTTTTTAATGAAGCGCAGAAATTTAAATACCCAGCCACTCCGGCAGTCCACTTTAAAAGTAATCTTTTTTGTGAGCTAACGGTTTGAACTGTTCTCCAATCAGCGCTCTAGCCATACGGCACTCACACAATTTTCGTTTTGTAGCTAGAGCGCCAATTACAGAAAGGTTCAAACTGTTAGCTCATCCAAAAATAATTACTTCTTAAAGAGACATGAAACACAACATATTTCTTTCATGATTCTGATAGAGAATACAATTTTAAACAATTTTCTAATTTACTTCTATTATCTAATTTGTTTCATTCTCTTGGTATCATTTGTTGAAGGAGCAGCAATGCACTAATGGTTTCTAACTCAACTGATGGTTGAGCCAATCACAATCGATATATATATTCAGCCACCAATCAACAGCTAGAACCTAGGTTAACTGCTGCTCCTGTGCTTGACTAGATAAACCTTTCAGCAAAGGATAACAAGAGAAGGAAGTAAATTAAATAATAGACGTAAATTGGAAAGTTGTTTAATTCTCTATCTGAATTATGAAAGAAAAAATGTTGGTTTTATGTCCCTTTTAGTGGGTGGCTGGATTGGGGGTATTTGAACATCAGTGATACATTAAAAAGTAAGTTAAAGGACCATACAACTGTAGGTTTGACAATAATGACCTGCATTAAAAAAACATAACTTAACATGAAATAAATTCATTAGAAGCGTTTTACGTTTTACCGTCGTCTTTTTTAAACACTGTTGCATCTGCTTTTACCTTTTAAGGCCGTTACAACGTTCTATTCCGTCCTAACCACGACAGGCTTCAGGACGGAATAGAACGTTCTATCCGTTTGGCTGTCCTGAAGCCAACAGCGCTTCCAGGATGGGATTGCCGTAGACAATTTGTAGACAAACTGACCCTGTCACCAAAGGGTTAATGATTTCACCTCTGGCTGTTTACAAATAGCTATTACGTATGCCTCCAATAAAAGCCACTATACTAATGAGGTTGTTGCATACGTAAGTGGCTTAAGTGCGCTCCTGTGTGCCTGTGCAGTGAATGAAAACAAGTAGAGCGTGCTCAATGAAAAGTAATGTAAAGCGGACAATAGAGTTTATTTTGTTGATTGTGTAATCGAGCCTGTCACATAGAAAACAGCGTAGCGTTGCTTGTTTTAAAGCTTTAGCTTTTTTAACCAGTTTTTGAGTGCAGCTCTGATTTATGTTATGAATAATAATTAAAAAAAATCAATATCACAACGTAACAATTGAAGTGGAACACAACCCTAATAGAAAGTGATCACCTGCACGATCTGCGCAAGTGCAGGATTAGTATAACGCGGAATCGAAATGTAGCTTTACTGTACTGTGCTTCAGAACGTGATGTTAGCGGTGACATCCATACACTAATGTGCACATGAGTGCACTCCCGCTACCTTACCTTGGTAACCCTCCGTTATAGGCATATGATAATGAGCATAGTGCTGGCAAAGTATTATAGATTCAAATGACAATATCTCCAAAACCGTAAAGAACTGATAAAGCAAGGAATTTGCACTTTATTTTTAATACTATACTGTACCCATTGGAACATAATTTTGTGGGGGATTAGTGTCCCCTTAAAGCACATCTTCATTACAACTGATGATTTAAACTCCATCTAAAATATAGCTGACATTCTGGATCTGTTTATACAAAGGAGAAAGTTTACCATCAATTTAGTGGCCTTTCACATGCACAAAGTCAATTCAAGGTTTCCATTTCTCTCTAATAATCTCAGTAATAAAATGGAAAAGCTGCATCCTAAAGAAATTTCTCTTATGATCTGAGCTGGTGAAGAACAGTAAGATTTTTTTTTTCTCTGAATAAGTTACAACTTTCTTTAAATGACTTAACTTACCATCAGTACTGGTTCAAGTTCCTGAAACTGGTTTCTGATCCCACTGAGAGTCAGTGGTCTGTAAGAGATGATTTCACGGAACCTCTACCACATTAAGAAATGTATAAACCTAAGATCACTACAGATAATGTGTGCTGCATTGTCTTTGATGTGGCATTTTACAATCTCTTAATTTTCACTAGAATTCCTTCTGATTCTCTTACCAAAACAGATACATATTTAATAGACTATAATCATCGATACAATTTAATTAGCCCCAGACATCTGAACTTAATGTAGGTTATAGTAAAAGTGAAACTATCCACTTGAATCACAAATAATGAAAGCTATGGGATTCCAGTTTATCTGTCTTTTTTATAAGAAATGACTGTACGTATATAGGCATTAACAGAAACAGGGAACAGCTTCACAATTTTATATTTACACTATTTAAACCCAAACATTTTCTTTCATAATTCATATAGAACATACAATTTTAAACAACTTAGGTCTATTAGCAAATTTGCTTCTTTCTCTTGGTATTCTTTGTTGAAGGAGCAGTAATGCACTACTGGGAGGTAATTGAACACATTGGTTGAGCCAATGATAACAGTCATATATGTGTAGCCACCAATCAGCAGCTAGGTTTCAGTAGTGCATTGTTGCTCCTGAGCCTACCTAGGTATGATGTTCAACAACAGATACAAAGAGAAGGAAGCAAATTAGATTATAGAAGTATATTGGAAAGTTGTTTTGAAAACAAAATTTATGCTTACCTGATACAATTATTTATTTTCCCTCCCTGCCAGTAGGAGGAGGCAAAGATTCACAAACCCCAAAATCTATTAAACCCTTCAAACTTCTATGGTAGTTAGTCTGACGTATAGCCAAGTAGAAAAGGTAGGAAAATAAATAAAGATCAAAAAAACATAGGAGTCGGGAAAAAAAGATGTGCATAACATGAAAAACCATCACCAAAACACAGGGTGGGGTCTGTTGTACTCTTACCTCCATGAAATAAATGACTTTATCAGGTAAAGCATAAATTATGTTTTCTTTTATAAAGGTGGTGCCCAAAGTTCTATGTTGTTTATAGGTAACTTTGCTTCCCAAGTAACTCCCTGTGCTGTCAGAGATCCCAAATAGCTCCCTATCCTGAAAGACTTGCATCTGTAGTGATCACAGATCAAATAGGACAAGCAAATGAAGCCCCCTGCAAAATAAGCTGGAAATCCAGCCACCAAGAAAGACACTCTCTTATTTTGAAATCTGGAAAAATCATCTTAGACAAATGAGTATGATCTCTGATCTCTGAAGCATACAAAGCTGAAGTGGTCTCATATGAAAACAAGCAAAAGAATAGCATCCAATGCTGCACTCATAAGAAATAGGAGAGACTGAAGATTTTGACAGGCCGAGACCAACTTCAATCTTCTTTGATCTGTTAGAGAAAGTCTAATGGAGACTGAATCTATCTGGAACCCCAGAAAAACATAAAGTATGCTTACCTGATAATTTCATTTCCTTCTGTATGAGGAGAGTCCACAGCATCATTCCTTACTGTTGGGAAATACTGAACCTGGCCACCAGGAGAGGCCAAAGACACCCCAGCCAAAGGTTTAAATACTCCCCCTACTTCATATCCCAGTCATTCTGCCAAGGGAACAAGGAACAGTAGGAGAAATTTCAGGGTATAAATGGTGCTGGAAGAGAAAAACTAATTTTGGTCTGCCCATCGGAGTATACGGGCGGGGGCCGTGGACTCTCCTCATACAGAAGGAAATGAAATTATCAGGTAAGCATAATTTATGTTTTCCTTCTTAATATGAGGAGAGTCCACAACATCATTCCTTACTGTTGGGAAAACTATACCCAAGCTCTAGAGGACACTGAATGATAATGGGAGGTAAAAGAGAGGCGGACCGTAATCTGAGGGCACCACAGCCTGCAAAACCTTTCTCCCAAAAGTTGTTCGGCCAAAGCAAAAACGTCAAACTTGTAGAATTTTGAAAAAGTATGTAAGAAGGACCAGGTAGCCGCCTTAGAAATCTGATCCATAGAGGCCTCGTTCTTAAAGGCCCAAGAGGAAGCCACCGCTCTAGTGGAATGAGCCGTAATCCTTTGAGGAGGTCTAAGTCCCGCTGACTCGTAAGCTAAGCGTATAACACTCCTCAACCAAAAAGATAAGGAAGTCGAAGAAGCCTTCAGACCCTTATGCTTCCCAGAGTAGATAAAAAAGGAAGAAGGTTGCCTAAAATCCTTAGTAGCTTGAAGATAAAAATGCAAAGCTCGAACCACATCCAGATTATGAAGTAAACGTTCCTTTGAAGAAGGATTAGGACATAAGGAAGAAACCACAATCTCCTGATTGATGTTACAATCAGACACCGCCTTAGAGAGAAAACCCAAGCGGGTACATAGGACAGCTTTATCAGTGTGGAACACCAGATAAAGAGGCTCACATTGCAAGGAAGATATTTCAGAAACTCTGCATGCTGATGCAATAGCCAATAGAAAAAGAACCTTCCAGGACAACAATGCTCACATGGAGCCCGTTGCAAAAACTTAAGAACAAGATTCAAACTCCAAGGTGGAGCATTAGATCTAAACACAGGTCTGATCCTAATCAGAGCCTTAATGAAAGATTGCACGTCAGGGAGCTCTGCGAGCCTCTTGTGCAGCAAAACAGAAAGGGCCAAAATCTGTCCCCTCAGGGAACTGGCAGAAAGGCCCTTCTCCAGACCTTCCTGGAGAAAGGAAAATATCCTGGCAGCCTTAACCTTATGCCAGGCTAAACCACACTCTTCACACCAGAATAAGTAAGCTTTCCACACCTTATGATAGATGTGATGTATAAAAGGCTTACAAGCCTGAATGAGAGTGTCAATAACCCTCTCAGAGAAACCTCTCTTGGCTAGGACTAAGTGTTCAATCCCCATGCAGTCAGCCTCAGAGAATCTAGATTTTGATGAACAAAAGAACCCTGTTCTAGCAGATCCCTTTGACAAGGAAACTTCCACGGAGGAGATGAGGACATCCCCACCAGGCCTGCAAACCACATTCTTCGCGGCCACGATGGAGCAATCAGTATCATTGATGCCTGCTCCTGCTTGATGCGGGCCACTACACAAGGAAGAAGTGGTAACGGCGGTAAAATGTAAATTAGATTGAACCTCCAAGGCACTGCTAATGCATCTATTATATCTGGGTAGCTTGGAATTGAGCCGGGATGCCATGAGATCTATCTCCCACATCCCCCATTTGTTGGAAATCTCTGCAAACACCACAGGATGGAGAGACCATTCCCCCCCTGATGGTTGATGTAAGGATTGTCTGCTGAGAAAATCCACTTCCCAGTTGTCCACACCCGGAATGTGGATTGCTGACAAAGAGCAGTTGTGGGCCTCTGCCCACTCCAGAATCTGAGATACTTCCCTCATTGCTAGGGAGCTCCTCATTCCCCCCGATGGTTGATGTAAGCCACCAAGGTTATGTTGTCTGATTGGAATCTGGTAAACTGGGATGAACCCAGAAGAGAATGTTGATCAGGAGAAGGGATTCCTCTCGAGTCCACAAGCCCTGTGCCTTCCTGGCACCCCAAACAGCTCCCCATCCTGATAGACTTGCGTCCATAGTCACAATCTCCCAGGATGGTCTCAAAAAGGATGTCCCTTGGGACAGGTGATCTGGACAGAGCCACCAGGAGAGCGATTCTCTCGACCAGTTGTCCAGAGAAATCTGTGAAGACAGATCCAAATGATCGCCATTCCACTGTCTCAGCATGCATAGCTGAAGTAGTCTGAGATGAAATCTGGCAAAAGGAATGATGTCCATGCTGGACACCATGAGACCAATCACCTCCATACACCGAGCCACAGAGGGCCTTAAGGAGGTCTGGAGGGCAAGACAAGCGGAAGTTAGCTTGTAACGTCTCTGGTCTGTAAGGAATATCCTCAAGGATATGGAGTCTATTATAGTACCCAGGAATTCCACCCTGGTACTGGGAATAAGAGAACTCTTTTCTAAGTTTATCTTCCAACCATGAGATCGACGAAGAAACAGAAGAGATTTCGAATGGTCTTCTGACAGACGACAGGATGGTGCTTGAACCAGAATATCATCCAAGTATGGAGCTACTGCTATGCCTCCGGTTCTGGCCATTGCAAGCAAAGCCCCTAGATCCTTCGTAAAAACTTTTGGAGCATTAGCTAGACCAAACGGAAGTGCAATAAGCTGGCAGTGCTGGTCCAAGAACGTAAACCTTAGGAACTTCAAGTGTTCCCTGTGGATTGAACGTGAAGGTAAGCATCCTTCAGATCTATAGTGGTCATGAACTGTCCTTCCTGAATTAAGAGAAGGATAGACCTTATCGTCTCCATCTTGAACGAGGGGACAGATAGGAATTTAAGCACTTTAGGTCCAGAATCAGGCGGAAAGTTCCCTCCTTCTTTGGGACCACAAAAATGTTTAAATAGTATCCAAAACCTCTTTCTGTGAGAGGTACCAGCACAATGACTCCTAGGGAGGTGAGATCCCTCACGCACCCCAGAAAGACTTCCCTCTTTTCTGGCCTAGAACACAGGTTAGATAGGAGGAATCTGCCCCTGGGTGGATGAGACTTGAAACCTATCTTGTATTCCTGAGCGATGACCTCCAGAACCCACGGGTCTTGCACGTCCCCAAACCAAGTGTCCAAAAAGAGTTACAGTCTGTCCCCTACGTGATCCAGAGCTGGATCGGGGACCACCCCTTCATACCGACTTTGTCTCATGGGCTTCTTGCTCTGCTTGGATTTATTCAAGGACAGAGCTGGTTTCCAAGTACCCTTGGATTGTTCGGGCTTTGCAGAGGGCTGCTGATGTTGGGATTTATCAGAACGAAAGGAACGAAAATGAGGACCTTGTCCCTTAGGCTTGTTCTTCTTACCCCACGGTAAAAAGGCACCTTGCCTCCAGTAACCATGGAGAGTCCAGACCTGGACCAAATAAAATCCTTCCCTTAAAGGGGAGGGAAAGAAGTCTGGACTTAGAAGTTGTCATGTCCGCAGACCAGAACTTCAGCCAGAGTGCCCTACGGGCTTGAACAGAAAAACCTGAAGCCTTAGCATTCAGGCGAATAATTTGCATATTAGCATCACAAATAAAAGAATTAGCCACCCTTAAGGCCTCAATTCTTCCCTGGATCACGTCGAGGGGACCCTCCACCTCGATCAACTCAGATAAGGAGTCGCACCAGTAGGTAGACGCTCCAGCAGCAGCTGCCAGTTGAAACAAATATCCTGTATGTTGAAACATCTTTCTTAACAGAGTTTCTATCTTCTTATGCATGGGCTCTTTAAACGATGAACTATCCTTAAACAGGATAGTAGTGCACTACTATAGTAGCAAGCATGGAGATAGCGCTATCCACTTTGGGGGATGGAACCCCACAACTTCAATTGAGAGTCTGGGACTGGGAACAATTTCTTAAAGGAAGAAAAAGGGGAAAATGAAGAACCAATCCTTTCCCATTCATTCTTAATAATGTTCGCCATCTTTACGGGAACCGGGAAAGTCAGTTGGACAACCCTGTCCTCGTAGACCTAATCTAATTTAGGAATCAAAGGTTCCTCATGCAATTTGGGCTCTGGAACTTCTAACGTGGCCAAAACTTCCTTCAACAGAAAGCGTAAATGCTCAATCCTAAATCTAAAGTCTGGTTCCTCCACAGCTGGAGGTTTAGAGGCAGCAGATCCCGACCCAGAAAGAGCACCCTCCAAAGTATCAGAGGCGCCTTCATCATCGGATAATCTCGTATCAGATAAATCCAATAAACTAGTTGATGACCCCTGGTAAGGATAGCAATATTTGACCTTTCGCTTGCGCTTAGCAGGGCGAGGTAAAGCACTAAAGGCCGCAGACACTGCCGTTTGTAACTGCTCAGTAAAGTCTGGTGGTAAAAGGCCCCCTCCAGATGGAGGAGTGCTATGGGAAGCTGCATGTGTATTAGGAGATGACTGTAGGGTGCACACCTCATGGGACGGAGACATCTCAGAGGTGGACAGTTCAGTGGTATCAAACATATTAACCTTCTTTGACATGATTACTTTATCAAGGCATGTGGAACATAGTTGAGCAGGCGGGTATACCGCGGCCTCCTCAAAATATAGACAGGTATTAGACTTAGGTAAAGAGGAAGTACCCTCTAACGCATCAGAATCCTCCATAGCTTGCGTTTACAAAGCAGACTATTGATTAATAAGAAAAAATGGCACCTTTATTTCCTCCAATGGCTGGGGCACTTACCACCTCTTATGACCCAGGCCAAACAGAGAAACCGATTCTTCTCCGTTAAACCGCATGGTCAGGAAAGAGGAAATAAGAGTGACCACACCCGGTCACATAATGCGCAATGCAGGACCGCCCCTGCCATAATAGCAAAAAAAAGCGCAAAGCCTTTAAGGCTGCGCAGCTCCCAAAAACGAAAGTAAAAACCCTGTACGTTCCAACATTTGCCTGAGCCTACCATCTCACACATGTCACAGCAAAATCAAATAAACTTATGTGATTAATCCCCACTGTTCAATAATCCCCCTCCGGAGATATTAACCCTTGATTCTATACAGATAAAAGGAGCCACACTGTGACCCTGTATTCTTGCGTTATCATATGTGTAAAAAAAAAATATGAAACAATCTTACCGTAATCTATGCCATAGAACAGAAACACGGCCTCTCAAGTTTGACAGTCTTGTAGCATTGCTCCTGACATGGACTTGAGTGATGGAAGCAGGCAGTGAAAATCGTCAACACTGATTGCTTAGGAACTGTTATTACAAGTCTGGATGGGTTCGCAAAAAGACTCTCCCTGCATCTCCAGACTCTAACGTTCGTTAATGCTCTCACTGAGAAGCTGACAAGGCTACTTAAAACTCCAGTCCCATTTGGAAGGGTAGATACCCTTCATAAGGAACTACTCCGAATCTTCTGACACTTCTCTGCCAACCTCCTGTGATCAAAGGCAAAGAATGACTGGGATATGAGGGAAGGGGGAG
Source organism: Bombina bombina (assembly GCF_027579735.1). Lineage (NCBI taxonomy): Eukaryota > Metazoa > Chordata > Amphibia > Anura > Bombinatoridae > Bombina > Bombina bombina. The sequence continues at coordinate 179,665,569 of NC_069509.1, read as the reverse complement.
TATTTAAGCCTTTGGCTGGGGTGTCTTTGCCTCCTCTTGGTGGCCAGGTTCAATATTTCCCAACAGTAAGGAATGATACCGTGGACTCTCCTCATATTTAGAAGGAAAGTAAACGTTCGTCTGAGGAGCTAAAGCACTCTTTAGCAAATTGATCCTCCAAACATGTTGACAAAGAAACAAAACAGTCTGTTGGTGTGAGATTCTGCTAAATGTAAAGATGGAGCTAGTACCAAGATATTGTCCAGGTAAGGAAACACAGCTATTCCCTGACCGCTGGTGACAGACAAAAGGGCCCCCAGAACCTTTGTGAAGATCCTTGGAGCTGTAGCCATGGTAGAGCAACAAGTTAAAAATGCTTGTCTAGGAAAGCAAACCTCAGAAACTGAAAGTCATCTTTGTGAATCGGAATATGGAGGTAAGCATCGTTTAAATCTATTGTGGAAATAAATTGCCCTTGCTGAATGAAAGGCAAAATTGACAGAATAGTCTATGTTTTGAAAGTTGGAACGTTGACAAACTTGTTTAGAGCATTTAAATACAAAACTGGTCTGAATGTTCCTTCCTTTCTTGAGAACAATAAAGAGATTTGCATAAAATCACTTTCCCTGTTGCAGCAGAGGAAAAGGAAGTATCCCACCCATGATTTCCAGAATCAGGACTGAATTAAGAAAAGCCCAAGATTTTAAAGGATTCTTCAGAACATTTGACAAAAGAAACCATTCTCTGGGAGGTCTTACCCTGAAACCTATCCGATAAACGTTGGAAATTATATTCAGAGTCCATGACTCTAAAACATTCTGAAACCATGACTCCTGAAAGAGACTTAAAGGGACGGTCAACTCCAAATATATATTTTTCAAAAAGATAGATAATCCCTTTATTACCCATTCCCCAGTTTTGCATAACCAACACAGTTATATTAATACACTTTTTACCTCTGTGATTATCTTGTATCTAAGCCTCTTCTGACAGCCCCCTGATAAGATTACTTTTTATTTATTATCTATTGACTTGCATTTTAGCCAATTAGTGCTGTGTTGTGCACAACTCCATGGGCGTGAACACAATGTTATCTATATGGTCTACATGAACTAGTAGTCTCCTGTTGTGAAAAGCAAATAAAAAAGCATGTGATAAGTGTGAGCTCAAAGCTTCCATTCAATTGTGAATGTAAAGTCCCATTCGCATTGTGCTGAACTTATAATACCAGTGCAGATTTCCGTGCGCTAGTATTACAAGTGGAATGCAAATATTGCGTTTGCAAAAGCGCAATTTTGCGCTCCACTCGTTATCTGGCCCATAATAAGCAAAACCTAGAGTCGGTTTAAAGAAAGTATAATGGCTCCGCAATATCACCAACAATTATACGTATTTAAACTTGAATGACCAGTTAGGATAAATGAAAACAGCGCAAACAAGAATCTATTTATTTCTGGTAAAGGGAAACAAATCAGATTCCTATTATAACACATTGAGAAAAGCCCTGGAGTATTAGGTTCCTGAAATATTTATAAGTTGAATGATGCATTTTAAATTAGCATAATTGTTTCCTGTTGAATTAAAGGAAACAATAACAATTTAGGTTTATATGAGTCAGTTTAGAAAGTACATTTTTTTTATTGGAATTCTATTAATGTGCCAGTATTCCTTTCAAATCAGGCTTGTCCATACTAAGGCTTAGGGGCCATAATATGGCCCTCCAGTGCTTTTCTATTCTCCTAAATACTCCTCTTCCTTTCCCCATTTGCAATTCAAATATTTCAGACTTGTTTCTGTTTTGTGCTGATACAACATATATGTTTGCCTGTCTAGAAGTATATGTAGGTTTGGGAGACTTACCTCTCATTGGAAAAGCTTGGGCAATTCTGACACCCATAATACAGAAGCACTAATGCACCTGTGCACAGTACTTGATTCATTTTCCCGATAAAAAAATAAAGGCTTTAGACACGTGATTGGCTGAATTTTAGGGGAAAAAAAGAGCAAAAATGACAGGACCATACTTGATATTCTTTTTTAAATATTTATTCATATTTATTAAAATAAGAGTTGATTAACATTCAGGCTGCCACAGGGAAATCATTGTAGTGGTTGGTGTTTAGTGTGCATAGATATTACCATTTATAACACCCTGGGATGGAGAATGGGGTTAAGGATTGAGATTAGAGATAATGGGGCTTCCGTGTTTCTGGCGAGCCAAAAACAGCGGTTATGTAGCAGCGGTCTAAAGACCGCTGCTCCATAACCCTGTCCGCCTGCTATGATGAGGCAGACAGGAATCGCCACAATTCAACTCAATCGAGTACGCAGGGGGCGGCGTTGCACCAGCTGGTGCAATGCTGAATATGGAGAGCGTATTGCTCTCCGCATTCAGCGAGGTCTTGCAGACCTGATCCATACTGTCGGATCAGGTCCGCAACACCTATGATAAATAGGCCTCCAAATTGGGATTTGGGTTGAGGATTAGGTATTTGGATTAAGCGCTAGAGTTTAGGGTCTTTGGTTTAGTATTAGAATAGGGTTAGTGTTAACCCCTTGTATAACAGAAATTACTGTGATGCTTTACAAATCAATGGCCTGGATTTAGTAAAATGCCTCGAAAGTTGCACCATTCATGAAGATTTGTACCCATCCTCTCTTGCAGTTTAAAGTTTTGGTCTATTATAATCAATGGAGCTGCCTCTATCTTGTAACCGTTTACTTCATGGCGCATAGAACCATTTTCACCGTGAAGGATACAGATATAAAAAATTCTATGAAATCAAACCAATTACAACTGGAAAAACTACACTCTCTTTAAAATATGTTGGGGTTGTAAATTAAATGCTTAGCAACAGATTCTTGCATAACATTACTATAGACCTTAAATGGATACAAAACACAATTTTTTTTATTTCATGATTCAGAAAAAGCAGCAATTTTAAGCAACTTTCTAATTTACTCCTATGATCAAATTTCTTTTTCTTGCTATCTAAATTTGAAAAGCAGGAATCTAAGCTTAGGAGCTGGCCTATTTTTGGTTCAGCTCCTTGGTAGCGCTTGCCAATTGGTGGCTAACAATACCCTTGGAACGATGGGTGAAGCAAGGCTGAATGGATTTCAAACATAATCACAGCTTTACAAGGTCCATGGACAACCTCACTATCTTGCTGACCATGAGCTTGAGCACTCATGTCCAGGAAGGTGAGCTACAACACTGTGGTAGTTTGCAATGCATTGTAACCCTCTCTGGTATAAAGAAGGTTGAAAGAAGCTAGCACTTCTGCAGCAATATTGTTACACAGGTGGCACAACTCAGGGTAAAGAGTGAGCTGACTGGGGTAAAAGCTGCAAAAAAGCAGAAACAACCTGTACAAATGATGCCCCCCCCCCCACCACCACCAGTACAGCTGACATGCAGCCCTGGAAAGCAGATAGGTCCTTCCTTTAGGAAGCGGGGCTCCGGGAAACAGATCTATTTTGCGGTCGTATGGGTGGTGAGGAGGTAACACATCAGCTGCTTTATTTTCAAAAACATCCATGAAACATGCGTAGACAGAGGAAAGGGTGGAAGAGGTCAGTAGAGTGGCTATGCGGTTGTGATGCAATGGAGTAACCATAGCCAGACAGGAATGAAAGCAGGAATTACCCCGGGAGGCCAACTGACCCTGAGTTCAATCAAATTGAGGATTCTGTTTGCGTAGCCAAGGGAGACCGAGGATAACAGGTTGTGTGGGAGAATGGATGACATCAAATTGTAACTGTTCAGAATGTAGGACTCCGACGATCAAGGTTAGGGGTGCTGATTCAAAATGAATTAAACCTGAACCAAGAGGTGTGCCATCCAGGGTAGTTATTTTGAAACATTGCTTTTTCTGAAGAAGAGGCAATCCTGCGTGGGTTCCCAGCATTTGTCCCTGAAGAGAGATTGCTCTTGCTACCTCATTTGGGTCCATGGCCCATGTATAATGTAATGCTCGTGGGATATTTCACTATCAGACCAATCCTGGCCAGTATTCTTCTTATTCCGGCGTCAAGTGGCAAGATAAGGAAATATCCCAGAACAAAAAGTAAGAAGTAAATGAGGATGCAATCCAATACTCACAGTAGAGATGAGAGAAACAGGAAAATGGTCTCAGACAGTGCAGGGAACAGACACCAGGCAGTAATCCAATAATTCAAGATGGACCTCTTCAGCCCCCCGCTTGGGCTTGGATCAGGACATCGGAGGAGCTCTTCAGGACGGATCGGTGAACCTGGTAGGGTGAAGACAAGGTAGGAAGATCTTCAGGGGCTTAGTGTTAGGTTTATTTAAGGGGGGTTTGGGTTAGATTAGGGGTATGTGGGTGGTGGGTTGTAATGTTGGGGGGGGGTATTGTATGTTTTTTTTTACAGGCAAAAGAGCTGAACTTCTTGGGGCATGCCCCGCAAAGGGCCCTGTTCAGGGCTGGTAAGGTAAAAGAGCTTTGAAATGTAGTAATTTAGAATAGGGTAGGGCATTTTGTTATTTTGGGGGTCTTTGTTATTTTATTAGGGGGCTTAGAGTAGGTGTAATTAGTTTAAAATTGTTGTAATATTTTTCTTATGTTTGTAAATATTTTTTTATTTTTTTGTAACTTAGTTCTTTTTTATTTTTTGTACTTTAGATATTTTATTTCATTGTAGTTATTTGTAGGTATTGTATTTAATTAATGTATTGATAGTGTAGTGTTAGGTTTAATTGTAGGTAATTGTAGGTAGTTTCATTAATTTAATGATAGTATAGTGTTAGGTTTAATTGTAACTTAGGTTAGGATTTATTTTACAGGTAATTTTGTTATTATTTTAACTAGGTAACTATTAAATAGTTCTTAACTATTTAATAGCTATTGTACCTGGTTAAAATAATTACAAAGTTGCCTGTAAAATAAATATAAATCCTAAAATAGCTACAATGTAATTATAATTTATATTGTAGCTATATTAGGGTTTATTTTACAGGTAAGTATTTAGCTTTAAATAGGAATAATTTATTTAATAAGAGTTAATTAATTTCGTTAGATTAAAATTATATTTAATTTAGGGGGGTGTTAGTGTTAGGGTTAGATTTAGCATTAGGGGTTAATACATTTATTAGAATAGCGGTGAGCTCCGGTCGGCAGATTAGGGGTTAATAATTGAAGTTAGGTGTTGGCGATGTTAGGGAGGGCAGATTAGGGGTTAATACTATTTATTATAGGGTTAGTGAGGCGGATTAGGGGTTAATAACTTTATTATAATAGCGGTGCGGTCCGCTCGGCAGATTAGGGGTTAATAAGTGTAGGTAGGTGGAGGCGACGTTGTGGGGAGCAGATTAGGGGTTAATAAATATAATATAGGGGTCGGCGGTGTTAGGGGCAGCAGATTAGGGGTACATAGGGATAATGTAAGTAGCGGCGGTTTACGGAGCGGCAGATTAGGGGTTAAAAATAATATGCAGGTGTCAGCGATAGCGGGGGCGGCAGATTAGGGGTTAATAAGTGTAAGGTTAGGGGTGTTTAGACTCGGGGTTCATGTTAGAGTGTTAGGTGCAGACGTAGGAAGTGTTTCCCCATAGCAAACAATGGGGCTGCGTTAGGAGCTGAACGCGGCTTTTTTGCAGGTGTTAGTTTTTTTTTCAGCTCAAACAGCCCCATTGTTTCCTATGGGGGAATCGTGCACAAGCACGTTTTTGAGGCTGGCCGCTTGCGTAAGCAACTCTGGTATCGAGAGTTGAAGCTGCGTTAAATATGCTCTACGCTCCTTTTTTGGAGCCTAACGCAGCCTTTCTGTGGACTCTCAATACCAGAGTTATTTTTATGGTGCGGCCAGAAAAAAGCTGGCGTTAGCTACGCGGGTCGTTACCGACAAAACTCTAAATCTAGGCCTAAGTTAGCAGCTAATTTTACTGCAATAGATTGGGGTGAAAAAATCCTCAGATTTCACTTCCTTAATTTGTAAAGAATAGGCGAATGCCTTTATAAATCAGACGTTCTGCTGCACATACAGCTGTAAGTTATATAATTAATTGCTTCCTTTTATCAGATTGTGGAACAAAACCAACTTCCTAAAACTAAACCCAAACGGGATGGTTCATTTCAGTTTCCTTGTGTCTACTGTTATCATCTGTATTTTCGTTTTTCTTAAAATCTTTTAGATAAAATCATTTGTGCTTTGACCCTTTGGTGGATCCAGTGCATTGCTAAAAAAAATGCAGCCTTCTATGGCAGTCGAGGGGTTACTTGTTTATTAAAAAGACAGTAAATAAAATGAATTAAAGGGACATAATACTCATATGCTAAATCACTTGCAACTGATGCAGTATAACTGTAAAAAGCTGAAAGGAAAATATCACCTGAGCATCTTTATGTAAAAAAGGAAGATATTTTACCTCACAATCTCCTCAGTTCAGCAGAGTAAGTTCTATGTAAAAAGTTATACTCAGCTGCTCCCAGCTGCAGGTAAAAATAAAATAAAAATGAAGAAATGAACAGCAGCCAATCAGCATCAGCAGTGCTGAGGTCATGAACTCTTTTACTGTGATCTCATGAGATTTCATAGTAAACTTCCTTAAACTGAATAGGGAAATAAGATGAGTGTGCATGAGGCTCAATCCCTTAGCTGTCCCGGAACAGGCATACTGATTTCCTTTACAATGGGATGTGGCTACTGAGAAACTTTTGAGGTAAAATATCTTTCTTTTTTACATAGAGATGTTCAGGCGATATTTTGTAGTCAGCTTTTTACAGCTATGCTGTATCACTTTCAAGTGTTTCAACATTTGGGTATCATGGCCCTTTAAGACGTCGCAGTTCATTCTATGCAAAATATTTACTAAAGCTAAAAGTAAAGTCACATTTAAATACACTATTGTGATTTAGATAAGCAATGCCATTTTAAACTACTTTCCCAGTTACTTCTATTGTTAAAGGGATACTAAAAGCAATTTTTCTTTCTTTCCGTGATTCAGATAGAGCATACAATTTTATGCAACTTTCTAATTTACTCCTATTATCAATTTTTCTTTGTTCTCTTGCTATCTTTATTTGAAAAAGCAGGAATCTAAGCTTAGGAGAAATACTATTTTTGGTTTGGCACATGGGTAGCACTTGTTGATTGGTGGCTAAATGTAGCCACCAGTCAGCAAGCATTACCCAGGGTGCTAAACCAAAAATGGGCCAGCTCCTTAGCTTTCATTCCTGCTTTTTCAAGCAAGAAAACAAAGAAAGAAGAAGAAGAAAACAAAAAACACCAAAATGTAACACCCCAGAAATTGTTTAATTATGTGACATACAAAGCATTGAATGCACTTTTATAATTTATGTTTCCTGTTTTCCCTGTAAGCTAATGATATTTTTTCTCACTGCTCCACTACCCTATAGATCTTGGGGTATATGGTGATAATTAACCCTGCAACATGCTACAAGGTGGGAAAATATATCAAGAGTATCGCAAATACAGAATCTGCCCACCTGCAATCACCACTTGCAATGCAGCATCACGTGGTGAAATTTAACATTCTGTGCTATGCTGCCCCCATGGCATGTCAATCACCCTGACCAACCGAGCCATGTGATAAGGGGGCAATCTGCAGAGGCTTAGATACAAGGTAATCACAGATAGAAAAAGTATATTAATATAACTGAGATAAGGGGCAGTCTGCAGAGGCTTAGATACAAGGTAATCACAGATATAAAAAGTATATTAATATAACTGAGATAAGGAGCAGTCTGCAGAGGCTTAGATACAAGGTAATCACAGATATAAAAAGTATATTAATATAACTGAGATAAGGGGCAGTCTGCAGAGGCTTAGATACAAGGTAATCACAGATATAAAAAGTATATTAATATAACTGAGATCAGGAGCAGTCTGCAGAGGCTTAGATACAAGGTAATCATAGAGGTAAACAGTATATTAATATAACTGAGATAAGGGGCAGTCTGCAGAGGCTTAGATACAAGGTAATCACAGAGGTAAAAAGTATATTAATATAACTGAGATAAGGAGCAGTCTGCAGAGGCTTAGATACAAGGTAATCACAGAAGTAAAAAGTATATTAATATAACTAAGATAAGGAGCAGTCTGCAGAGGCTTAGATACAGGGTAATCACAGAGGTAAAAAGTATATTAATATAACTGAGATAAGGGGCAGTCTGCAGAGGCTTAGATACAAGGTAATCACAGAGGTAAAAAGTATATTAATATAACTGAGATAAGGAGCAGTCTGCAGAGGCTTAGATACAGGGTAATCACAGATAGAAAAAGTATATTAATATAACTGAGATAAGGAGCAGTCTGCAGAGGCTTAGATACAAGGTAATCACAGATATAAAAAGTATATTAATATAACTGAGATAAGGGGCAGTCTGCAGAGGCTTAGATACAGGGTAATCACAGAGGTAAAAAGTATATTAATATAACTGAGATCAGGAGCAGTCTGCAGAGGCTTAGATACAAGGTAATCACAGAGGTAAACAGTATATTAATATAACTGAGATAAGGGGCAGTCTGCAGAGGCTTAGATACAAGGTAATCACAGAGGTAAAAAGTATATTAATATAACTGAGATAAGGAGCAGTCTGCAGAGGCTTAGATACAAGGTAATCACAGAAGTAAAAAGTATATTAATATAACTGAGATAAGGAGCAGTCTGCAGAGGCTTAGATACAGGGTAATCACAGAGGTAAAAGTATATTAATATAACTGAGATAAGGGGCAGTCTGCAGAGGCTTAGATACAAGGTAATCACAGAGGTAAAAAGTATATTAATATAACTGAGATAAGGAGCAGTCTGCAGAGGCTTAGATACAAGGTAATCACAGATAGAAAAAGTATATTAATAGAACTGTGTTGGTTGTGCAAAGCTGGGAATGGGTAATAAAGGGATTATCATTTTTTTAAAACAATACAGTTTTTGGAGTAGACTGTCCCTTTAAATGTGTGGTTGCATTTTGCGGCAAATTCAGCTTAAAGGGACAGTAAACACCAAAAAATGTATTGTTTAAAAAAGATAGATAATCACTTTATTTACCATTCCCAGTTTTGCATAACCAACACAGTTACATTAATGTTTTACCATTGGGATTACCTTTGTATCTAAGTCTCTGCAGACCGCCCCCTTAAGTCAGTTCTTTTGACAGACTTGCATTTCAGGCAATCAGTGCCCACTCATAAGTAACCCCATGGGCATGAGTACAATGTTATCCATATGGCACACATAAACTAATGCCCTCTAGCTGTGAAAAACTGTCAAATGCATTCAGATAAGAGGTAACCTTCAAAGGCTTAGAAATTAGCATATGAGCCTACCTAGGTTTAGCTTTCAACTAATAATATGAAGAGAACATAGCAAATTTGATGATAAAAGTAACTTGGAAAGTTGTTTAAAATTACATGCTCTATCTGAATCATGAAAGTTTAATTTGGAATATACTGTCCCTTGAAGAAACTTTCCTCAGTGACTGTTTGTTCAGTGCAGGAGTTCCTATATACAGTATGCCTATATAAGCACTAACTGCACTGAAGAATTAGCGGTTTTCTTAAAGGGCCATACACCAGTTTTTTTGTAGAGGTGAAAAAAGGGGTCCCCAGGGATGCCAAAGTTTTAACAAGGGTGCTAGTGATATAGGTATGTCCCCCTGATTGAGGTAGGACATTCAGGTACCTGGCAATAGAGGCAAATCGTATCAGAAGGAGAGCAGGCCAAGTCCCCTGGCTATTCTCTACCTGTGCTAAAAGTACCTTCTAATAGCCTGTGGGCTGTGTGTGTTGTGGTAAATGGCACACCTGAAGTAGCAGCCCTCCACTGGCTTACCAGACATCAAACTGCAGCAGCATCCAATAGAGAGCCCATCCAGTGCTTGTACAAGTACAGAAGAGGATTTCCAAGGACATACTGTTGTCCCACAGGGGGAGGCTCAGAGACATGTCCCTGTGACGAATGAAGGTAGTTATGGTTAACATACCTAAGGAAATAACTGAATGATACAGGGATACAGGAAAATCCTGTTATGTGCACAGCTTGCTGGACATCTCTTCTGTCTCCTTTGTGAATGATGCAGGGATACAGGAAAATCCTGTTATGTGCACAGCTTGCTGGAAATCTATTTTGTCTCCTTTGTGAATGATATGTCCCAGGGATAAAGGGTTTACATTGATCTTAGCTCCCAAACATTAATCTATAATCAAGTAGCTGGAAAACCTCTATTCTCAGCCTTCTCCTGGGAAGCCAAGAACCAAACTGGGGAGAGATGGGAGGTGAGAGGGAATTTAAGATCTTGTGTGGGTTCTTGGCCTCCTCCTAGTGGCAGGAATTATACCCACATGTTAAGAAGCCCTATAGACTATTATCATTATACAAAAAAACGTGGGCACTGGCTCAATATGGGTAAGATCTGCCTTATTTTGTTGGCATTGGAGTAGGTGAATGCACTGAGAAAGAGATAAGGTATCTAGCAGAAGCATTTTTTTTAATACAATAAAAATCATAAAGCTGATATTTCAGTTGCAGGATGGGTTACTGAAGAAATGATTTGTGTCACTACCCATAAAGTGACAAGCGTAAAACAAAAACTATGTAGCATGTTAGTACTATTGTGCGTGGTGTTTGTGGGTGTGGAAATAGTGAACTGAAAAAGTGAATTTGAAACAAAGTGTCAAAACATACAAAATCTAATTACATTTTAGGAAACCGCTTTTTAACTGCCAGATTTTCTACGTGGGAGAGTAAATATTTTTGAGAGCTAGCAGCCTCTGCAGTAACTGAACTTATTTGTACAGTGAGAACACTATCTGCTGTGTGACAACTCATTTTTGTTCCTTATGTAGTTATTTGCGTGGAGAGTTGGATACAAAGTAAGATATGGAGATTTAGCTCCCCCAAAAGGAAAATCAGGTGTAAACTGCCTGAAAACATAACTCATAAACACCCCTGCAGCCGCTGTCACTCGCTAGTTTATGCTCTATTGATTTATTTTACCCTTATTAAAATCAAAGGAACATTAATCAAATAATTTTACTGCATTATTTATTTTGGCTGCTTTCCCTGTAACTTAAAGGGAAATGAAAAAGTAACGTTGGTTGCTAACAGCTTGGAAGTCACATGTAGTGAGGAATAATGGGGCGCCATGAAACATATACAGTCTCACTCCCCCCATGTCAGATAGAGGGGAGTCTTCCCTTTTAGCTGAGGGGGTGCACAATCCTCTAGGATTATCTGCAGCTCCAGTCAAAAGCAGTTCTGTCTGAGGCTGCGCTAATGTAGCCCCCTTAGACCTATCGGGATACATGACCCCTCATTTAAAAGATGACAAATGGTGATCACCTGCCTCACTGGTTACCAGAGATTTTATGAAGGAAGGGGACTATTATGCAGCACCTATATTTTAAAAATTTAGAGGAACTCTCTTTTAAATGCGGGAGGTAATTTGAAGGTGATCATCGGATTCACAGGGTACCAGAGTGTTTTTTTACTCATCCCAGTAAGCCATAGAGGGGTGAAAGACTCCACTGGGAAAAAGATAAGCTAATCCAAATGTCATTATATGGTGAAAATAGTAATAACCTATCTAATGTAGTGCTAGATTCAAGTGGATCGCTATTTATTGCTCCCGCTCGCACGCAAACTCAGCCAGAAGTAAGTATTTTGCACACATCAGGTAGCGTTCGTATTAAAAGTTGACAGTAAAAAGTTTTCACTCGCGCCCAAAAAACCAAAGTTAGGATATTGCAAATGCGTTAACGTATTCCCCATAGAAGTCAATAGAGGGTGAAAAGTGGAAAAACCCTTACTCTCAAGTGCGCTAACCCAACATAAAAATATTAATATTTCACATTTCAATGTTCTTCACAGAGAAAAATATGTTCTATTTACTCATAAATACATATTTATATATATATATATATATATATATATATATATATATATCTGATATATATGTGATTTAATATATATATTTTATTTATATATATATATATATATATAGGAACATCTATTTAGAAATACTTAAAACATATTCCCCTATGTGAAGAACATTGAAATGTGAAATATTTCCAGTAAATACACAGCATTTACTTTCAACTTGTAACCTGATATCGCTCGTGCAAAACAGTTATCGCGCCACTCATAATGTAGCCTATAATGTATTGGGGACAGATTGGGAGGCGGCAGGACTTTTATTTTTTTGCTGAATTCTGAGTCCCCAGGGCAACACAAATCCTAAATACGGCAACGCCTAAAACAGTTTACAAATCTATATGCACACACACAAAATACCCCTCATATGAAAGAGGGGATTGCCCCTTTTTAAATGTGAGTCTCAAGGCTGTGACACACTGCAAGTGATGCGTTGCGCGAGACGAGGCAGTTACTACGTGCTGCGTCTCATCTGAAGTTCAAATATTTCAGCTCTGAGCACTCAGCTACGCGACCTGATGCGGCTGAGCGCGCAGAGATGAAAAGGCAGGACACACTGAGCGTGCACAGCGGCATCATCACGCAGCGCCGCTCTGTGTGTCACAGCCTTTATGCAGCTCTAGGAGACTGCGATAAAAATGACACTCTCCTGTCTACGTTTTTGTGCTCTGAAAGAGACTCTATCATTACAACATTGGCATTAAAATGGGAAACGTGACACCTATTAATAAAGAGAAGGGGTCACATCCTCATGTAACTATCTGTTGGCTTGATAACTAAATAAAAGCTTTTATTAGAAAACGGCAATACCTTCTCTTTTAAATTAGTGGTTACGTTATTGTCATAACAATGGCAAACATCTTAAAGCATTGGCCCTATTTTAGGAGTTCTCGTGATTCTAACAAGGCCCATATTATTCCCCAGCATAAAATGTATATTACAAAGTAGCTGTAGGTGTGATGATGAGATTTAGCATAGTAATAATAACCATCTGGCATAAACCACTAGCCTATTTTGTTGTGTTGTTGATGACAGGGCTCTTTATCTTCCTTTCAGCTAATAAAAATTGCAGATATTCAACTAAATGGCAAAATTCGTTGCCATTGTGAAATTCTAAGTAGGATGATTTTTTTTTAGTGCACGCAATTTTTGTTTAATTAATTTTTACTATTCTAGTTTGGACAGCGGTGGTATCATGTATGCATTGTCAAAATAGATCAAGTCATTCCTCTGCAAATTAAGAATTTTGTTTAGTTTTAAAATTAAAGGGATACTGAACCCAATTTTTTTCTTTCGTAATTCAGATAGAGCATGCAATTTTAAGCAACTTTCTAATTTACTTCTTTTATCAATTTTTCTTCGTTCTCTTGCTATCTTTGTTTAAAAAGAAAGTCAAGTACCCTGGACAGCACTTGTTTATTGGTGGATGAATTTATCCACCAATCAGCAAGAACAACCCAGGTTGTTCACCAAAAATGGTCCGGCATCTAAACTTACATTCTTGCTTTTGAAATAAAGATGCCAAGAGACTGAATAACATTTGCTAATAGGAGTAAATTAGGAAGTTGTTTAAAATTGCATGCTCTATCTGAATCACAAAATAAACAATTTAGGTTCAGTGTCCCTTTAATAGAATGTTTTTATGATTAGATATGTTATTCATACTTGTTTTTTGCATAAATTGCAAGATGGTACGAAGTGACAAAATATAATTTAGGAAATAATGACTACTATACGTTTAAAAAAATAATAATGTTCCTCATAGAAAATGACACAAAATGCATTGTATTGGTGTTTTATTTCTGTTAACTGCAGTATGTGGTCTGCTGAAAAAAAACAAGGTAAAAAAGACACTAATATATGCATATATATGATTTGCATGCAAAAGAAAAGACTGTAAAACAGGGCTGTAAAATAACTTAGTAACAAAGGGGTTAAAGGCGCATTAATCTAAAAAATAATTACACAAACTGTTTAATAATGCATAGTAAAAACACAATACATGTGAAATATTTAATTTGACTGCATTTTCTGCAATTTACCAAATTTTTTCCTCACTACTTACATAGAGGTTGTAGTGCATTCAGCAGAATTCAGTATCCTGACTATGCTTTGTTTTTTACAGTGATGGTTTGATAAATATAAGAGCTAACATTTCATTCTTTTATTGGACACAGTATTAAGGATAAACATAGTTGTAATCTGGCCCATTATGTTTATTTTATGGGAATCATTTGCTTTGAATAAACAGTGCATGTTCATCATTAAGGCATTTGATTGACAGGTAGATGTGTGCACATTATTGTTACAACAATCCAACATCTGCATCAGGAGCATCCACAAGGTCTGATTTTGGAGACTGAGGTTGGTAAAAACTGACATTTTGAATTATTGCTTATGGTAAAGAATATACAGATTATACACCTCCAGTACAGTTTATACATTAATGACATTTTACAGCATACAAATGCTGTTGCACCATATCACTGCTAAAATCTAGACAAGAGGGGGTGTAAAGAAACGCAAAAAATAGTCTGTGCACCCTACACAGTAACAGGATGAGACAGCTGTCTGCCTCTGGGAGTTTTCTTCTCATCAGAACAACTCTAACAAAACCTAACTCTTACAATACATGGTTCAGCTGTGATTCCTTTTACAAGATAAAAAATTTTTCAAGTGGCATTAAACCCCTCAAAAAATATTCACTTAAAGGGATATTATAAAGCTGAATACAACTGTCATGAGATGCAGGACATATGCAGGACACAGCAATGATGGTACAACTCTATTTTATTACAGAGCACAGAAACATACATCTAGTCAGGTTGATTGTACTAACTAACTGCGACACAGACTACCAGACCAAAGCCCCGCCCCCAAAACTAGTGACATCACTTCCTGCTCTCATCACATCTCCCCCCTTTTCAGAGGGCGAAGCATACATTTAAATATAACAAATAACAGAGTATACAAAGAGCATACAACAACATTTTTGAACAGTGTATAGTAAATTGATTACAGAAAAATGAACAACATTAATTACATCCTGACTTGGACATCGGGGTAGACTACCCTAGTCCACAGTGACCATGGGATTATTCTGCCCATACTTCCGGTCACTGTTCAAGCTAAAGTCAGTCCCTATATCGGGCCGGAAGTTTCACCACTCTTCCGCTTGATGTAACTTTGCATGAACTGTCCTCTGATACAGAAGATGGTGAATAAGAGTCCGGTGGAGGCAAAGACATATCCCCGCTGTGATCTTGCTGAGGGGAAGGCACCTCTCTTAGAAAAGGGGATCCTACCGGCAGTGGTACTGAGGCATCCAGTTCCAGACTCTCAGGTACAGGCTGAAGATGTCTTCGGTTACGGCGTGTAACCGTCCCTCCATCAGTAAGGACTACATAAGACCTTGGTTCTGGAGAGCGTCCAATTACCGTAGCAGGCGTCTTCCATTTCTTCTCATCATCCAGTTTAATTCTGACAGTTTGCCCCGCATTCGGTTCCTGTAAGGGCCTGACAGAATGCCTCCTGTCGTAGAAGAAACGATAACCCTTTTTGGCCTCTTCATCCCTCCTAAGGACTTTGTCCCGAGGAACAGGGCCAGGCAGCTTGAAGACACCCACTGAGGGTAAAGTGGTGCGAATCTGGCGTCCTAGCATCAGCTGTGCCGGGCTAAACCCGGTGGCTTGAATGGGCGTCCCCCTGTCTGACAAGAGGGCTAGGTAAGGCTCAGATTGCTTTTAGAATGAATTTTGTTGTTTGAACTGCCCTTTCAGCCATTCCGTTGGCCTGCAGGTAATGTGGACTTGACGTGGAATGTACAAAGTCATATTCCCTGCTGAAAGCACTGAACTCCTTAGAAGCAAACTGCATACCATTATCACTCACCAGCTCCATTGGAATGCCCCACTGAGCGAACAAGCTCTTCAGACGAATGATAACCGCTTGACTTGTGATATCATTCAGAGGTGCAATTTCCAAATACCTGGAATAGTAGTCGATCACAACAAGGAACGTTTTTCCGTGCAGTTCACACAAATCAGCAGCTATTTTCTGCCACGGCCCCGCAGGCAGCGGATTAGAAATCAAGGGCTCCCTTCTCTGAGTAGGCAGGCGTTCCCGGCAAAAAGCACATTTAGATACGTGATTTGCAATGTCGGAGCTGATCCCAGGCCACCACACAGCTGTAGCTGCCCTCTCTCTGCACTTTGTAATGCCTAAGTGGCCATCGTGAATCCTGTTTAACATCTCCTTCCTCATGCTGACAGGAATTACGATGCGGTCTTGGAACAGCACCAACCCCTCCAGCTCCGTGAGCTGCGACCTCTCTGGCTGGTAGGAACTTAAAGACATCGGGCCAGCCTTCTTTTATGTACTTTATAACCTCTTGCAGATCTGTGTCCAAATATGTCTCTTTCTTTATTTATTCCAGTTTCCTTGAAGAAATGGACTTAGAGGCCAGAACTGAATCAACATACACTTTCACATCAGATTCAGTGGAGGATTCTTCAGCAGCAGCCAGCGGGAGCCTGGATAGTGTATCTGCCACAACCAGTTGTTGCCCCGGCACATGCACTGCCTGAACATTGAACTTGAGCAGTCTCATTAAAAGTCTCTGGCATCTTAAAGGTGTTTTGTCTATATCATAAGAGTTGATTAGAGGGACTAGCGGTTTATGGTCAGTCTCCAGACTAAATTTCTCCAAACCCACTAGATAACGCTGAAAGCGCTCACAGGCCCAAACTGCAGCCAGGCACTCTTTCTCAATTTGAGCGTATTTTGACTCAGCAGCCGTCAGTGTGCGGGAACAGTAGGCGATGGGCTGTAGTTTATTTTCATTTAACTGCAGGAGAGCAGCCCCCAACCCATAACTGCTTGCAGCACTAACCACAGTCTTTTTGGAAGGGCCGTAGAACCCCAGCACTGGGGCAGACCCCAGCAGGGACTTGGCCTGCATAAAAGCTTTTTCTTGTGAAGGTCCCCAGACCCAGGCAACGTCTTTCTTTAGCAACTCTGTAATAGGGTGTAGAACTGTTGATAAATCTGGAAGAAACTTGCCCACATAATTTACAAGGCCCAATATCTGTCTCGGCTCATGTACATCAGAAGGACTTTTCATCTGTTCAATAGCACAAATTTTCTCGGGGTCTGGCTTGATGCCATCCCCATTGATGATATGCCCAAAGTAACATAATTCAGTTTTCCTAAAATGGCATTTTTCTTTATTCAACTTCAGCCCAGACTCTTTGATAGCCTGCAGCACACAACTTAAATGCTGATAATGCTCCTCCACTGTAGACCCATACAGTAGAATGTCGTCCATGACGACTGCCGTGCCCACGTGGTCACTCAGGAGAGAACTCATTTCCCTTTGAAAGATTTCAGGAGCAGAGGATATCCCAAAGGGGAGTCTGCTGAAGCAAAACCGACCTACCGGTGTGATAAAGGTAGTCAGTTTGCGGCACTTTGGATCCAGGGGGATCTGCCAAAAGCCACTAGAAGCGTCCAATGTAGAAAAGAACTTCGCCCCAGCCAACTTTGGAGCTATATCTTCTAATGTCGGCAGCACAAATCTCTCTCTCTTCACTGCCTCATTCAACCTTTTCAGGTCCACACTTAGGCGCACCTTTCCGTTTTTCTTTGCAACAGGAACAATGGGGGCACACCAATCAGTCGCTTCAACAACCTCTTCAATAACCCCCATAGACTTCATGCGCATAAGCTCCTTCTCCACTTGAGGCATGAGCGGGAACGGAATTCTACGGGGAGTAGAAATACTGTATGGGACTGCGTCACTTTTAAGCGCTATACGGACTGGTTTGCAATTCAGTAGGCCCAATTCGCCAAACATATCTTCAGAGATCTCATTCACTCTGGCCACGAGGCTCAAGTCACAGGCTGCTTTTCTGCTCAATAAATTGCTAACACACTGACCTCAAATCACATGCACCCACATAGTGAACTTTCTTTGCTTGTACTCGCAGCTGGCAAGAAATTTCCCCGCACAATCGATGTGGCCACCAGGACTATGGACATTTGTAGTAACCTTCCCCAGCTGGGGCTGTCGAGGCAGTTCATAAATGCAGCAAAAGACATTACAGTGATATCTGCTCCTGTGTCAATCTTAAAATCAACTTTGGCTCCCATTACAGTAAAAGTAACTTTCCAATCTTCCTCTGAGCTTGGCCGTTCCACAACAGACCCCACAAAAGACACTTCCTGACCCTCCTGGTCACTGTCCACCTGCATCTCCTTAATGTATTCAGTTTTACATACCACTTCAAAATGGCCCATTCTGTTACATTTTCTGCATCTTTTATCTCTGGCCGGGCATATAACACTCTGATCATGGGCACTGTAGCACCGTGTGCATCGGGCATGCTGCGCCCATCCACTTCTAGGTCTATCCGTTACTTTAGATCTACCGCTCACACTGTGCCTTTCACTAGTAGTTTTCCTGAACTGTTGCACTTCATCCACAATACTCTCAGACCTCAGATCAGCACTTTGCTTTTTCACCAGTTCACTCTGGCGGGCCATCCTAATAGCCCCATCTAACGTTAAATCAGGCTCTAACTGCAGCTTCAGTGAGACTTCAGCATCTGCAATTCCAATAACTATTCTGTCTGATTTGCTCTTCTTTAGCAACACCAAACTCACAGAATTCAGCTAATTCATACAGGCTGCCCACAAATGACTCCACAGATTCTCCCACACGCTGATTACGTTTGTGAAAACAAGCTCTCTCATGAATCACATTTCTTTTGGGCACAAAGTGGGCACTGAGTTTATCCATAACTATATCAAAGTTAAATTCTTCCCCTTCTTGCAAAGTAAAAGCATTGAACACTGGCTCCACATCCTTCCCCATAGAGTATAAAAGAGAATTTACTTGTACTTCACCACTCTCCTTGTTCAGTTTGGATGCAATCCTGAAGCGCTGAAACCGCTGACGCCATGTGGGCCAAGCTGCAGGCTGAGAAAAGTCAAAAGGCTCAGGTGGGGTAAACTTTGACATTGTCATCGATCAGGAACAGAAGCGCAGGCCAGAACTTCTGACACCACTCGCTGGTATTTTTTTCAAACAACAGTATTTACTGTACAACAAATCAGTGAACGTTTTTGGGAATCTGCCGTCCTCAGACATGTCTGGAGACGGGCGGATGCCCGAAAAAACGTTCACTGATTTGCTGTACAGTAAATACTGTTTGAAAAAAATACCAGTGAGTGCTTGCCTTTTGTGAAATAACTTCTCTATGTACGGATTAGGTGGGCACCCTGGGAGTTGGTACGTTATGAGTGTGCTGGGTTCTCCTGGACTATGGTATATATAGTCATCATCTCACTCAAAATAAAAAAACGCCCCAGAATAAAAAAACAAGCAAAATTTAAAAAAAAATATCACACTGTAGTCAGTCTGCTGCGGCACACCTGAGGATCTCTCACAGCACACTAGTGTGCCACGGCAGACTGGTTGAAAAACACTGCTCTAGAGCACTGGATTTCAAACCTATCCTCAGCCCTCCCTAACAGGAAAGGTTTTGAGGCTATCTGAACTGGAGTACAGGTGAAATAATCAGCTGATTAGTAACCATGGTTATTAATCTGTTCTCACACAAGGTAATCCTGAAAATCTGGCCTGTTGGGGAGGCCTTAGGACAGATTTGAAAACCAGTGGTCTAGAGGTATCTGTAAGAGGTGCCATATATTGCAACTACTGTATATCTTCTGTTACAGATACATGGAATTCCAGAGAAGCTTCTGGGGAGGGAATTACTTAAAGGTATATAGCGAAATCCTTACAGTTAGAGAATACACTGATAATACACCTGACTGAACTCTAACTGGTTTGTAAAATGCTGCTAGAGTTTGTGCATGCAGGTGCAATGTCTGCGAATTTGTGCATTACTTCACCTTCTCAGCTGTGCCTTTAGCAGATGTGGCAACCACTCACTACAAAGAGAAGGGTTTGCTCACTGGCAAGTAAGGTCAAGCACCAAGTTCCTTGTAGCACATAGTTTTGTATTGACACACTACCAAAACAAATAGGGATGTGCAAAGCATCTGTCAGAACGTCTTGCAGTCCCTCTTTCCTATATGTATATACTTTTTTAACCCACATAATAAACATATGACCATTCACACCCTAACCCAAATGTTTAATCCTGCCTTGTAATGTTCAACACTCACCCAGGTCATTCAAACCCTCACACTCCTGCGGGAAGACCCTGACTGTGCTCGATAACACCTAGGAACATTCCTTACACTCAGTCCTGACTTTTGATGGTGCAAAAAGTTGACAAAAATGCTAAATACCAGGGGCGAGATTACATATGCGGTGTCACCCGCAAAAGCCGGAGACGCCAGTTTTTAGTCCGGTATTGATATCACATATATATATATACGGCACTGCATATAAATGTGGCATGTATATTTTACCCTTCGCCCGCTAATTTTACTCCCATAAACTAACATAGAACCGCGTCAAAAGTTGGTTTCACATATTCGCCACACATAGACAGGCGCAGCAAGCCTTGCTCTGAATACGTGACGTGAGCACCGTAACTCCCTGAAAGTATAAACACCTAATGCATGCGCAATATCTACCTGCCAACCTCCATCTCCACCGCAATAACTAACAAAATATATTAATCACTAATCCGCCAACCCTCACATTGCAAACTACCTAATAAATTTATTAACCCCTAATCCGCCACTCACATTGCAAATCTACCTAATAAATGTTTTGACCCCTAATCCGCCATCCCCCACAAATTGCAAAGTAACTAATTAATCTATTAACCCCTAAACCGCCATTCCCCCACAACGCATTAAACCTAATGAAGCTATTAGCCTCTAAACTGCCACCCCCCCACAACGCAATAAACCTAATTAAACTATTAACCCCTAAACCGCCAACCCCCCACAATGCAATAAACTAATTTAATTACTAAGCCCCCTAACCTAACACCTCCTAAATTAACCCCAATTACATTAAATAAAAAAATACTAAGTTACAATTAAAACAATTAAAATAAAAAACCTAATATTACTTTAAAAAAAAAAAAAAAAACTACGATTAAATTAAATTGATCTAAAATTTACAAAAAATACAAAAGTCTAACATTACAGAAAAAATAAACCATATTATCAAAAATAAAAAAATGCAACCTAATCTAATACCCCTATGAAAATAAAAAAGCTCCCCAAAATAAACGCCCCTAATCTAAACTAAACTACCAATAGCCCTTAAAAGGGCCTTTTGTAGGGCATTGTCCTATGTTAAACAGCTCTTTTACATAAAAAAAAATACTAAGTCCCCCCTAACAGTAAACCCTCGCAAGGTACCCGTTTTATATTTGGGGTACCTTGCATTCCTATTGGCTGACATTTTCAAATCAGTCAATAGGATGTGAGCTCCTGAAATCCAACGGAAAACGAACAGTCCGACTAGCAGTGACTTTAACACAAATAACACAAACCTCCAGCGGCCTCAGAGCAGAGTTGGGATGTGTGCTGTGCCATTGTTTTGCATCTGTATTTTAATCCTTGTATGCTGTTAGCCCACGTTGGTTAATTTTAAACTATTAAAGCGCATGTTTTTGAGTGAGCCGCTCTGGATTGCTTTTTCTTTTTAGCTCCTGAAATCCTCACATCCTATTGGCTTAGACTTTTTTTTATTTTTTGGGGGTGCCTTTTTTTTTTAGATTAGGGCTTTTTTGGGCTGTAAAAGAGCTGATTGCCCTTTTAAAGTGAATGTAAATTTAGATGATAAAGTGCCTGGTTTTTAAAAATCAGATTAAAAACAGGGGCACTTTAAGTCATAAAAATTTACATTGCACTCGTGTTGTGAAAATACTTACCTTTTAATCTCGACAGCCGCTGTCGCAAAGCCTCTTCCTGGGTCTAAACTGAGGAATCCGGTTTCCTCTAATCACAGCACTGATTCCCCCCGGGGGGGGGGAGCCGTGATTAGAGGATGACCGATCTGTCATTTCTGACGTATGAAGAGGTTTGCAACGAATGGGGGAATCACTGGAGCAGCTGTCAAGATTAAAAGGTAAGTATTTTCACAGAATGAGTTTGAATTTGCAAAAAACTATCGTCCAGGAGAAAGGGAGTAATTGGGAAAAGGCTAGAGGAATAAAAGGGGGGGGGGTTGTTTAGAGGGGATAGAAAACAGGAGGGAAATAAAAACAAATAATCCACAGATATAAACAAAATTCGGCCTTGGGGTTCTGTGATATGGGAAGTTATCAACTTCCTCTGTCCACTGGGGTCTGTCCCTGTTCAATATCTATGTGGGTGAGTGTGAGTATTACGGTGCTGGATTTAATAACTCCTATGCCTCACTTCAGACTATCTTCTTCCTAGATAGATGTGTATAAAAGTGTAAAAAAAGGGCAGTATTGAAGTAAAGCGCTTACAAAAAGCACTAGGGGTTAAAATCAAATGGAGTCACACAACATATGATAATAAGGAAACAAAAAAGATCTAGATCTCAGATCTATTATTATGTAGAGATGATGAGGATAAATATTTGAATATACAAAGGTAGAATGATATGATATGCAATCTATTAAACTGTATGATTGGAACTTTATATTTCTTATCTTAGCACAGAAGAAGCTCTTAAATAGATATTACAACTTTTATATCTCAGAACTGTAATAAATATGCCGAGGTGATGAAGGTAAATATTTGACTATACAGAGGTAGAATAATATAATATATAATTTATTAAACCATATGCTTTGAACTTTATATTTCTTATCTTAGCACAGAAGAAGCTCTCAACTAAGTCATAAAACTTTGATAAATAAGTGTTGCAACACTATAAAAAAAGCTGTTTGCAAAAAATAGAGTTGAGAGAACAAAACCGCATAAAAAATTACAAAATGCATAAAAATAAAAAAATAAAAAATCATAAAAGATGCAGACATCTAAAATGTCCATCTCTAATGGAAGCTTGATGTCATAGACTATAAATGTGAAACCATCTCAAAAGACTAATGTAATCGTATTTTAACGTATAATAAATGTCCGGATATTTTGGTAAGTCAAAGTCAAAGTTCTGTTGGTTAAATTGTAACTTTTTTCTTGGTGATTAGAAGTGTAATTGTATTGTTTCAATGTCTCTGTTCAATTGGTGAAATATATCCACATTATGTCGGGATCGGTACCTTTTACACTTCGGTATTGTAATATGCAGTTTGTGCAAATAAGTATATATTACCCCAAATCTTATAGAAGGTAATTCACCTTTTGATTGTTTTATATGTTAGAATTTATTGGAACAGGCTGCATAACGCCGGTTTACAGATATTCTTACCGTCCTCCAAATGCCGTTTTATAAGGATAGCTTCCATAGCTTTTGAGTGTTTATTATTCTGGGATCGACTGTACAGTACTTCCTTGGTGGTTTATTTAAGTATCTGAGAAAAAAAGAAGAAGGCCTGCCGTGCAGGTTACCTTACCCACTGCAACGTCTCCCGGACTCTAGGATTACTCACACGCTGGTGGTAAAGGCGTCCGCTGATCACGTCACAATTTACCGGGTTTGTGTCTTCATAACTTGCGCAATTTAACTAGTGAATCCTGAAATCATCTGGGTCCTGCACTTTAGAATTCTATTTTCTTGCTGGGCAAAGTCTATTATGTGTTCAGATAGGGTTGTATTATTTCCTTTTTTTCTGAAACGCTTGTCTTTGTCCTCAAGGAATTCTTACTACACACTGCTAAAACATCAACGCGTTTCACCTCACATTCAGGCTTTATCAAGATGTTGTGTGTAGGTTGTGTCCTTCTCTGATCTTTTATGATTTTTAAAAAAAAAAAGTTTTATGCATTTTGTAATTTTTTTATGCTGTTTTGTTCTCTCAACTCTATTTTTTGCAAACAGCTTTTTTATAGTGTTGCAACACTTATTTATCAAAGTTTTATGATTTATTTGAGAGCTTTTTCTGTGCTAAAATAATATTATTATACCTCTGTGTATACAAATATTTACCTTCATCACCTCTGCATATTTACCTATTGAATATCTATCCAGTCAGTCCAAGTCTCCCAATAGGTGTCCATCCTATCCTGTTCTTTGGCAACATATCTTTCCATTTTTGCAAAGTGGTTAACTAAGTCACACACGGTGTTAAGATTAGGAGGTGAAGGCTGTTACCAAGCTCTCGCTATACAGAGTTTAGTGCCACCAGAATATAGATTAGTAGTCTTCTGGTGTGTACTGGAGATTTGTCTTCAAACATGTGTAGCAAGGCTAGCTGTGGGGATATAAATATATCAATATTCATGTATTGTAGTAGCACTCTGACATCCGGACAGAGGGGTACCAGACTCAAACAAGACCACCAGATGTGCAGATCTGATCCCTGCTGTTCACAGGCCCTCAAACAATGTGAGGAGCCACTGTTAGACATTCTAGCTAACCTTGTTGGTACGCCTATGCCATTTCAATAACACCTTCATATAAATTTCCAGTACTATCAGAGAGATAGCCTTACTAAGGTCTTGTTCAGATATGACTATACCAAGTTTGTGACTCCAGGCCTTTATCTGCCAAGGGAGCCTCGGAGAGTGGTCATTTAGTAAAATATCAAAATTAAATGTGAGAGGTCTAATTTTGCTTCTGCCTTTATTCCATCTCTCTTCCCATTTAGTAGTAACTCTTTTTGGGAAGTCCCACGATTTAATTAGGCTCAAAACCCTAAAGCATTCAAAGCGGAACCGAAGAGGGGTCACACCCGAAGCAGTGACTAATTGGGATACATTATTTAGGCCTCCATTAGTGTACATATCTGACATTTGAGTTTTATCCAAATTCTTCCAGTATTCCATAGGAATACTTGGAAAGTCCCAAAAAAGACCATTCATTTTATGAATAGATGATGAATGTGGCGATACATCCGTGTGATGTCTGAGATCGTGCCAAAGATTAATGTTTTGTTTGACTATGGGAGTAATAATCTGTTTAGCTAAGGATGTATGTTTCAGGACCCAGATAGCGTTAGCTAGAGCTAATCCTTGTGGTATGGACATTTCCTCTAAACAGTACCACCCTGGTCTTTCACCTGCCGGGCACCAGGCCGCACTGTGGGATAACCTAGATGCCTCATAATATAGAAAGATATAAGGAAATTAGATACCTCCTTTGGAGAATTGCCATTGTAGGGTCTTGTGTGCAATACTCAGGATTTTATTTTTCCAGACATATTTAGTAAATAGCTGATAGATCTGTTGAAGCGTCTTATGAAGAATATTAATGGGAATGCATCTGAATAGATATAGCGCCTTTGGCAAGAGGTACATTTTTATTGTTGCTATCCTCCATAGCCATGAGATTTCCCTATGATCCCACTTTACCATAAGGGTCTTAATATCCAGTAATAACTTGTCAAAGTTTAGATTAAGAGTAGTATCTATGTCTGCACTCAACTGGACCCCTATGTGTTTCAGATGACTGGTGGACTACTGGAATTTAAACTGCTGTTGAAGATCTTCTAGCTGGTTTTTAGGGATATTGATGGCGTGTACTTCTGTTTTAGTCTTGTTGGTCTTATATTAAGAAAATATACCAAATTGTTCTATCAGTTGGAATACTGATGGCATAGAGGTGTCGGGATTGGTAAAAGAAGAGTGACATTGTCTGCAAAGAGGACGATTCTTTCCTCTTGTGAACCGTAAGGCACCCCTTAGAGGTTTGGATAGCTTGGGCAAATGGCTCCATAACTAAGGCAAATATCAGGGGAGAAAGAGGGCACCCCTGCCTTGTGCCGTTTGCAATAGATATGTCAGGTGAACAGAAACCCATACCTCTAACTTTGGTAAAAGGTGAGGAGTATAGTACTTTAATTGATGATATTACTGGAGAGGGAAAGCCTAAAACATTTAGCACTTCCCAAAGGTAATCTCAACAGACCCTGTCAAATGCCTGTTAATGGGGCTCCCCTCGAGTTAGCATCCGTGAAAACATTCAAAAGTCTTCTCGTATTATCCGGACCTTGCCACCCTTTTGTAAAGCCGACCTGGTCCACATGGATCAATGCCGGTATTAACTAATCTGTCTGCTAGCAGTTTAGAATACAACTTTGTGTCCACATTTATCAAAGCGATGGGCCTATAGTTACTACAAACAGAGGTATCTTTATCTGGTTTTGGTATAGCAATGATAGAGGCCTCTAGGCTCTCTTTCAGAATATGGCCCTCTGTTTTAATCTCATTAAACACCAGGTGTAACACCTGTGCAAGTTGTGGACACATCTTTTTATATAAAGATCACAGAAAACCATTTGGGCCAGGAACTTTGTTGTTTTGCAGGGTTTTGATAGCTGTTATCAACTCTTTCCTATTGAATGGTTCTAGCAAGGAATTTTTGGCCTCCTCTGTTAGTGTTTTTTTGAAGAAAAGAAGAAATCTGTACCACCGTGGCTTCTTCTGGTTTCTCGTATTTTGCTATATTATAAAGATTACCATAGAAGTCTGCGAAAGCTTTTCCAATATCGGCTGGTGCATACACTCTCTGGCCTTTATGTTCGATATAAGGGATTCTGGCTGCCGCATTTTGATTCTTAGGTTTGTTTGCAAGTATTGAATCAGCCTTATTGCTGTTATAGTACATGACTTGTTTAAACCTGGATAAGGCATTCTGTATTTTTTGAGTTTCCTGTTCCTTAATTAAGCCTTTTAGCTGAGAAATCTCTGTGGTCCCTGCCCGAGTCAGACCCGCTCTATTTAGGAGTTCTGCAGAACGAAGCTTGCACATTAACTTTCCTAGTGGGCGCTTCTATTCTTCATAAGGGAGGCGGCTTTAAAGATACAGTCTATTATCGATGAATGGGTCCCAGACAAGATTAAAATCCCTGCCTAAAACTAAGGTTCCCTGTTTTATTCTTTCTACAAAGTATAGGGTCTTTCTCAGGAACGCGGTCTGACCTTGATTTGGGGCATAAATATTAACTAGCGTGTAGACTCGGGTTATTCAATTTACATATCAGAACAAGGAAGCATCCCTCCCCCTCCTGTTCGACATATATTGGTTGGAAGGCTACATTTGTATTAATCATAATAGAAACTACTCTACTTTTGTCTTGAAAGGTTGAGTTACAAACCACTGGGAAAAGTGGAAATTTGATTGTCGGGACATGAGAAGTTGCCCAGTGGGTTTCCTGTAGATAAACTACTTCCGTATTTAAGGTTTTTAGAAAGTTTTGCAGCAAGCTGCGCTTAGTGGGGGAGTTCAGTCCCTTGGTATTTAGAGTCATGAGGTGTAGCAGTGTTGTTTGGGTCATTTTCTAAAAAAAACAAAAAACGAAGGAGGGTAGGCATGGGAAAGGGCAGAGGGGAAGGGGGGAAGATCAATAGAACAAGAATCAGGCCCTGGATGTCAATGTCAGTATAGCCTTAGAATCTGAAGAGTATCTGATGTAGGTATGAGTAGCTCATTCATTATAACTCTAATTAGAAGCAATAACTCTCTAAAGTCGCTCAACTGTCCCTTTCAAAACTATAATACAAACTATTTATTCTTGTGGGACTGAGGGCGGTATTAGATATCAAATAGTACTAGATCTCAATAAAAAGAAAAATAAGTCTTAAGAATCTGCGTTCAGGTGTTTACTAAGTAAACTTTTATTGGGGGGGGGATAAGCTATTTGTATCTGCTAGAATACCTAGTGGATGCTATAATGGCCAAGGATACATTAATACATCTAAGGCTCTCATCTTAAACCTTGGACTATATAAGATTAGGTGGGTCTTAAAGATAATAAGCTGTATGTGTATTGTTGGGGAGAGCTGGTAGAGTATCTAATAGAAAGTGATCTGCCTGCTCCTTGATGGAGAATCAAATGTAAATTGTGGAGTGTTTATTTTCTGTTTAATCTAATATATATACTATATTCCAAGGTATCCATATTATGTTCAATGAGAGACCCAAGAAACTTGTCTTGTGGTTTGGTGTTTGGGGGCTAAGGGGGCGGGTTAGGAGTTAAGAGGCTGTGGTACTATCTGTGCATTATATAGTGAGAGCGTGGGTAACTGTATTATAAATCTTAAACCCTAAAAGAAAAGTATATAATATATAGCTTTTCCATACCAGTAGAAAACAGAGCGTTTAAAACATAAAATAGTTTGTTACATAGGGTAATGTCAACCTGTGCTAGTGATGCAGGTCTGCATGACCAACTGTGTCCTCCAATCAATAGGACATAATCTGTCCAGATTGAGGTGCCAGTGGCACCTGAGGTCTAGTCTACAACCCCGGTCGTTACAGAGTAGCATTGTCATGATCCGGTGTACATGCGCTCAGGAAACAGACCCTCGGGGCAGTGGTAGGGATTTGAAGACACCGACCCCTGACCCGGGGAAGAGTATCCTGGACGTGGATAGATGATATTCTGTGATTCATAGTTGCTAGAAGTTATTGAAGAATTAATGGAGGGTGCAATATTTGTTTACAATATATTCTGGCTTCACTGTGACTTATAGTTAGTTAATAGAAGTAGCTGCAGGATTCAATGAGAGAAAAATATAGCAATGTGGAATGTTCAGGTTTCAGAGTAAACTGGTAAAAGATTGACACTTAGATGCAAACTAGGTTTGTTGCAGGTTCACAGTACATAATATTATATAAAGCTGTATGTCAGAGTTAAGCACAGCTGCACAGGTAGTTAGACAAGCTGAAAGTTTAGGCATTGTTTGTGCTTATAAATGCAAACTTGGTTTGTTGCAGGTTCACAGTACATAATATTATAAAGAGCTGTATGTCAGTAATTAGCAGAGCAGCACAGGTGATAAACAGGTTGCAAGTCTTAGGCATTAATTACTGTTTTGTGCATATATTGAAGAATCACATGAAAGCTTTTAACTGAACATAAAGATGCAGAGTTCTGAATAGCAGCAGGATATTTCAGCAATGACAACTTGTAGCAGAGAAATAGTTATAAAGTTCTGAGTAAGATGCTGTTGTAATTAGAGAGTGATGGTAAGCAAAAGCATAGTTGATTTATAATAAAGTTCAGAGATTGTTAAGTAGCTGTGTCCAGGAAACAGAATGGAGATATTTTTTATACTTGCGGTTTGATGATATTTTGCATAGGTAATAGAAAATGCTGTATCTTGGAATAGTTGCTAAGTTCATGCAGGAAACAGTCACAGACCTCTGTTGTTCAGGATCACAACTTCAATGTTAATGCAAAGCACATTAGACCTGAGAAGGCTTAAAAAGAGGCTGAGGTAATCAGGTGCATGAATGATTAATCAGGCAGGCAAGCAAGCTGAATGTGAATACTGCCCAAATGCAGCAGTCAGAGAAGGAAGTCTTAAAGGGATAGTGACATTAGGCTGAGATATGTTACAGATCACCCTCCTTAAAGGCGACCTCCGGGCGCCCAATACAATCCAAAAGGAGAGAGAACAAAAATGATATGGAGAACCGGTAGTAGGTGTATGGAGGTAGTGAGTCCAATCGGAAATCAAGAAAGGAGGGTTGGAGATCTCTTGAAAAAGTTGAATGACGAAGTAAAGGCCATGTAATTCAGGTATCAAAAGATCTTGAAAATGATGAGAGCAAAATTTGAAGTCAACTTTTTTGTAGTCATCGTGAGAATGCATGAATGTAACATACAATGAGGTTCCTACCACAGAATCATCCTGAGGGTAGATAGGCGGATGTTCTTCATGATAGATGACCATGTACATAGCCAATGAAAAGGCAGCCAGTCCTAGAGATATGAATAGGCTTTCCTCAACTTCAGAAATAGAGATGCAGTATTCTGGATTGATAACCAGATTAACCACCTTTGGGTCAGAGATTTGAGTATCCTCAGAATTAACCTCTTGGCTGAGGATTAGATGTACTCCAAAAGAAAAAGCTATAGCCACTTCTAACGCAATAGCAGGGCTTTCTTCAAAGTAGGAGATAGGAGTGTAGAGTGCAAGATTTGTCCAGTTCTTGCCATCTTCTAATTCAATATGAAATGTCTCCTTACTGGATTCAGAATCAAAAGTGTCCTCACTAAGAACAGGTATATGAATGCCCACACCAGGGCAAGGTTCAGGAATACCCACATCTGGGCAAGGTTCAGGAATATCCTCAATAGGATCAAGTATAGGAATGCACATGCCAGGGCAAGGTTCAACTATAGAGAAAGGAAAAGAACCCACTTTAGAGCCAGGAACCATACTCTCTTCTGAGCAGAGGGCAAGGCTTTCTTCAGGGTTCTTAAACGAAGAATTAACAAGACCCACTTTACAGCCAAGAACCATACTCGCTTCTGAGTAGAGGGCATGGCTATCTTCAGGATCAAGTATTATTACACCCATTTCTGGGTTAAACAAAGGAATACCCATACCAGGGTCAAAAACAGGAGAGTCCACCTTGATGTCAGGTTTAGTAGTATAATCATGGAAAACAGGAACAGGAATGGGCACAGGGGAATCTTCATGAAGAACTTTTGTACAAGTTTCAGGTTCAAGAATGTCCACTTGCGAACTTGGTTCAAAGTTGTCCTCACAGGATTGAGTATCAGGAATTCCTGTACAGGAAACTGATGTAGTAGAAAATGTAGGTTGGTGCAAAGTATCTCCCAAGGGAAACAATTCCTTAGATGCAGTAACAGAAGAATTTTGAGAAGGTGAAGTGTACTGAAATATGCCACACTCAGGTAGATGCGGAGGAATTGTGACACAAGATTCTGACTGAGAAGTTGTCTGGGGTTCAGCAGGCATACTTATTTGAGTTTGAATATCAGAGCTAAATTCTCCAGGGACTATCTCTGGTAAACTGTTAGATTGTATATCTGGAACAAAATTATCTTTTGTTTCTAGCACAGGATTTATAGACATTGAGGCAGCATGAGTGGGATGCAAGAAATCAATAGTTGGAAACAGTTTTTGTAGTTGTTGTAGAGTCTGAGAAGAGATACCATTAGATGCTTTAAGAACAGACAGATGGTGACTAGAGACAACATCCAGCTTGGTGTTGACAGTGTCAGGAGGCAAGAGAGGGTCTGGTACAACAGAAACTAAAACAGGGGAATCAGGCTGAGTTTCCTCTTTGCACTTCTGATTTTCTGTGGGCAGAAAGACTTTCTTCTTCTTCTTCTTCTTTTCCTTAGAGTGCTTAGATAACTGATATTTCTTCCCAGTATGAGGCTTCTTAGGTTGCTGCCATTGTGGCTTGTAGTAAGGTTGTGAACAGAAATCCTCTTCATCACTGGATGCATAATTCTGATGTGATAAATCAGCATAGTAGTTGAGGGGACCTTTACTCCTAACAGCAGGCTGTAAACCAGATGTCTTTTCTTCCAGCTCTGAATCTGTCCAATCTAACAAATCCATGGTAATATCAGGAATAGGAAGATCAGTATTTCCATGAGAGGTTTCATGATGGGAGCTGTCTGCATCATCCATGTTGTAAATATAACAACCAAGGATGTCATTATAGCAAATAGGTTGAGGTCTTGTCTGAGTTTGTGACGAATTAAAGTTGCGCTCATACCAGTCTAATGCCAATTCAGCTGGATCTGTGAAGTCATCCTCCTTGTTGACATATACAGACTCAGAATCAGTATCATCAGGATAGGAATCACAAACAGGAGGAGTAGATGGTATTCTGGAACAGTAGTCCTGTCTCTTTAAATCTTTAAAGGTCTGAATTTTTTCTGCTGAATCTATGAATGCATCCTCTTCAGTTACATAGTCAGACTCAGAATCAGTTTCACCAAAATGGAAATCACGAACATGAGGAACAGATGAAATTCTAGAAAAGTGGTTCTGTCTCTTTAAATCTTTAAAGATCTGAATTTTTTCTGCTGAATCGATGGATACATTCTCTTCATTTTCATAGTCAGATTCAGAATCAGTTTCATCAAAATGGTAATCACGAACATGAGGAACAGATGACATTTTAGAAAAGTGGTTCTGTCTCTTTAAATCTTTGAAAGCCTGAATTTTTTCTGCTGAAGCTATGGTTAAATCCTCTTCATTTTCATAGTCAGATTTAGGATCAGTTTCACCAAAATGGTAAGCACGAAATTGAGGAACAGATGACATTTTAGAAAAGTGGTTCTGTCTCTTTAAATCTTTAAACATCTGAATTTTTTCTGCTGAAGCTATGGTTAAATCCTCTTCATTTTCATAGTCAGATTCAGGATCAGTTTCACCAAAATGGTAACCAGGAACATGAGTAGAGGGTTGTCTAGAATGGGAGTACTGTGTCTTTAAATTTTTTAAAGTTTGAAAATCTTCTGTTTTTCCTTTAGGGATTGCTTGGGTCTGAGTTATGTTGTAATTTTTTATTTTCCTTTGAGAGTCGGTGCATCCACTACCACTGCGGATCCCTTTTTTAGGCATTAACATTCTGTCATGATCCGGTGTACATGCGCTCAGGAAACAGACCCTCGGGGCAGTGGTAGGGATTTGAAGACACCGACCCCTGACCCGGGGAAGAGTATCCTGGACGTGGATAGATGATATTCTGTGATTCATAGTTGCTAGAAGTTATTGAAGAATTAATGGAGGGTGCAATATTTGTTTACAATATATTCTGGCTTCACTGTGACTTATAGTTAGTTAATAGAAGTAGCTGCAGGATTCAATGAGAGAAAAATATAGCAATGTGGAATGTTCAGGTTTCAGAGTAAACTGGTAAAAGATTGACACTTAGATGCAAACTAGGTTTGTTGCAGGTTCACAGTACATAATATTATATAAAGCTGTATGTCAGAGTTAAGCACAGCTGCACAGGTAGTTAGACAAGCTGAAAGTTTAGGCATTGTTTGTGCTTATAAATGCAAACTTGGTTTGTTGCAGGTTCACAGTACATAATATTATAAAGAGCTGTATGTCAGTAATTAGCAGAGCAGCACAGGTGATAAACAGGTTGCAAGTCTTAGGCATTAATTACTGTTTTGTGCATATATTGAAGAATCACATGAAAGCTTTTAACTGAACATAAAGATGCAGAGTTCTGAATAGCAGCAGGATATTTCAGCAATGACAACTTGTAGCAGAGAAATAGTTATAAAGTTCTGAGTAAGATGCTGTTGTAATTAGAGAGTGATGGTAAGCAAAAGCATAGTTGATTTATAATAAAGTTCAGAGATTGTTAAGTAGCTGTGTCCAGGAAACAGAATGGAGATATTTTTTATACTTGCGGTTTGATGATATTTTGCATAGGTAATAGAAAATGCTGTATCTTGGAATAGTTGCTAAGTTCATGCAGGAAACAGTCACAGACCTCTGTTGTTCAGGATCACAACTTCAATGTTAATGCAAAGCACATTAGACCTGAGAAGGCTTAAAAAGAGGCTGAGGTAATCAGGTGCATGAATGATTAATCAGGCAGGCAAGCAAGCTGAATGTGAATACTGCCCAAATGCAGCAGTCAGAGAAGGATGTCTTAAAGGGAGAGTGACATTAGGCTGAGATATGTTACAAGCATGAACTTGATTTGAAATATCTGATTTAAAGTATCTGACTCGAGGCTATAATATCCTCTTATCTGGTGGCACAAAACGTTGCGGAATGAATACAAATCTAGTTTGAAACTCTAAAAAACAGATATATAATATATGGACTTTTCAAGTCACTTGAAAATGGAACAGTTCTAAAACATAGAACAGTCTACTACATAAAACAATCTCAATTATGATCTGTATTAGTGATGCAA
This sequence comes from Bombina bombina, assembly GCF_027579735.1. Lineage (NCBI taxonomy): Eukaryota > Metazoa > Chordata > Amphibia > Anura > Bombinatoridae > Bombina > Bombina bombina. The sequence goes on along the minus strand of NC_069509.1, from coordinate 179,631,991 downwards.
GTCTGCACGTCCGATGGTGTCATCAAACCAATATGCCATAACCTGGTCAGGAGGGAGGTGCCAGTGGCACCTGAGGCTAAGGCTATACCCCCAGACGTTACAGAGTAGCATGGACTTGATTTGAGTATCTGCTTTCAAGTGTCTGATATCAAGACAATTTTGTTTGAAGGAAACTATATTACCATCTTATCTATTGGAACAACGCTTTTTTTTCTTCCTTTTTTCCCATTCTTTTCTTTTTACTTCTCCCCCCCCTTTTTGACCTCATGGTAGAGGGACCATTATAACATAAAAAAAGGAAACTAAGCACATCTCGACCACCTTGTTAATGCTAGTCAGCTCAGCCGGTAACATAGTCTGGTCTCCAGAACTAGGTCTGGGTAGGCACCCAATGCCACCCATCGACAATATTGGGTACATGTCGCCAGCCTTTACAGATTAGCAAGGTCCTAATCTAGATGGTTGCAAGACAATTTTAACCTAAAGAACCCTTTTTAAAAACTATCATACAAGTGGAATATATAACCTTTACAATATCAATTGCAAACAAAACATTTATAGAACATAATGCGATAGCGAACTCTTATCTCAATTAGATCAAAACAGTTATGGCTTCAGGAACCTTTGACACACCTATCTTACAGGAGTGATTTTAAACATTCGTCTCCTGATAAGCAGCTATCTCAAGAAAGGCATATGATGATTTGGAACAATATATAACATAAAGTGTATGGAGCACATCTTAACCATAATGGTAATGCTAGTCTGTCCAACCATTATAGTAATCTGGTCTCCAGGCCCTTAACTGAACGGGCCCCAGATGTCTATTATCTATAAATTTGAGTAAAGGACCACTGTCGAAACAGAATAGCATGGCCCCATTCTGGAACATCCTAAGTCAGAACTATATAATATTAAAGAGCCTTTTATAGCTCCACCCCATAGGTGTGGTAGTTAACACTGATTTCAAGATGAACAGTCTGCTGTTGAATTTTTCAGGAACAGGTCTATGGTAGCTGACTGTTGTGGAAGCAAGTCCATAGCAAAAGATTAGCGCTTTCCAGGCGGCAGTCTCTGTGGCAAGGGTCTCCATTCAGATGCCAAGGGTCTAAGAGCTGAGGACTGGGACAAGGAAGATTCTTCCCCTCTGGTTGGAGAGGACATTCCATGAAATGCAGGGTCGGTTGTTGTGGACCATTCCTTCAAAAGAAGTTGACCTTTAGTTAGGGTATCTGCGGTGTATAGATGGCCCTCCTTGTATATGAGGAGTTTAGCTGGGTATCTCCATCTGTAACTGATACCCAATTGTCGGAGGGATTTAGTGATGTCACGGAAAGATCCCCATTTCTGTATAGTAAACTGTGATAGGTCCAGGAAAACTTGGATGTTTTGGAAGCGTTCTGGTAGACTTGGATTGCAGAACATAGCTTTCATAATCTTCTCTTTATATGTGAAAAAGTCGAATTTTTCAATGACATCTCTTGGCTTTTCTGCAGATACATTTCTTCCCTTTGGTAATCTATGAACCCTATCTATCATGGTTTCATTTGGGGACTGTGGTGCTTTTAAGAATTCACAGAACTCAGTGAGAAATTTTTCCAAGTCTGACGCCACAACCTTCTCTGGTATTCCCCTAAACCGGAGATAGTTACGGAGAGACCGATCCTCCATGTCTGCCAATTTAGCTTCTAGAAAATCAATCATATCTACTAATATTTGGGAGTGATTAGTCATGTTGGACTGTTCTACCGCAATATCTTCCTGTTTTCTTTCCAGGGTTTCAACTATCTCACTGATCACTCTGATATCTTTGCGTAGTTCAGCTACTGAACCTTTAATTGTAAGTGAATCTTTAAGGGCATTAAGCCTCTTGGTTAATGTAGTGACTATGTCCGAAGCCATGGAGTTCTCTAATCAGAAGATGTCTGGGAACCCTGTTCAAAAGCTATTACTTTCTCTGGCAGGAATAAATTTGGGTCTCTGTTCTCAACTAGCCTTTCAGCCGGTACTTTTACTTTAAAGTGGTCGGCAACCAATTTTTTAATGTCTGTGGAAATTGTGGACTTCTTCTTAGATCCTTGTGGCATGTTAGGTATGACTTGCTGCTATCAAGTATCAGCGTAGACAGTGTAGCTAAGCAGATGAGCAACTGCTCACGTAGGGGTAGAGTGTATCAGTGCCAGCAGTCAAAGAAATGGCATGCATCGATAATGTACTTTGTTAAATATTAAGGCCACCTATAGTATCCTGGCCATAAAAGCCCAGATTGTTGTTTTACCCGCACATCATAATATATGACTTTTTAAAAATCAGCCATCATATGTTCCAAGGTCTGCCAGTTTGTGTATCTCACCTTGATGATGCAGCCACATATAACAGGTTCACTTTAGGTTCACTTTATGTGGGCTGCGACCTTGATACTGTGTATGTATGGGCCAGCTGTGGTATTAGCGTATGGCATACTCTTTTGCTTGTGCTTATACCCAAATATATGTTGCGAAGTGAGGCCCAAGGGTTCCTGCGGCTTACGGCCCTGTATTAAAAGGGTAAGTCTATGGTGTGCTGCACTTTATGTGGGCCGCGACCTTGATACTGTGTATGTATGGGCCAGCTATGGTATGAGAGTATGGCCTTCTCTTTTGCTTATGGCCAAATATATGTTGCGTAGTGAGGCCCAAGCGTTCCTGCGGCTTATGGCCCTGTATTAAAATGGCAGGTCTATGGTGTGCTGAGTGAATACCTATCATTTTAAGCTGAAAGTCATTGGTCCTGTGCAGTTACTTACGGGACCGTTGATCACTATGAGTCCGTAGGGCCTTGGTTCTAGTATCCTGATAGTGGCAGCGCCACATGGGTACAGTGTGTGGCGATATAGTTTTGGCTGCTGGATCTGCAAGCAATAAGTATCTCACCCTCTACTGCAGTTGAAATGCTGCGCTGGTCTAGGTAGCCGCAGGCTACTCTCGGGTCTCAGCTAGATGCTACCCAAGCTCCTAAGCAGTCCGTGGTGGGAAGGCCCAGTCTGGGTAGGCCTCTGTGTCGTCTACTGCGAACTGGTGAAGAAGGGAGTATATTCTCCAGCTCACCCCCAACTTAGCTTGCTATTTGCTCTGGAGTGGAGCCCCGACCCTTCAGAGTGTTGCTTGTTAGTGATCTCGGGTAGGTCGTATAGAGTTGCACCCACAGCTTCCGCTAAAGTCGCGGTAAGACAGTCTCACAGGTCCTCAGCTATGTCAGGTCTTTATTTCTCTATCTCCTGCTGTTTCAGGGTAGATTTATACTGGAAATATAATTAAAATCAGGGGTTATTACTTTTATTATTAGTTGTGATGTGGGGTGATGGCGGATAAGGGGGTTTTGACGTGTCATGTTTTTTTTGGGAGTCAGGTTAGACGTTTACAGGAGATGTAACTTTTTTTTTATTTTCTTATGCGCCAGCAGTTTCTAAACTGCCGTAAGTCACTGGCTGGCGACTCCAGAAATGTGTATTTACTCACATTTCTGGACATCGCTAGTTTATCAAACTTACGGCAGTTTATGAACTGCTGGCAGGGTTTATGTGATTTTCCCGATGTGCAGGGTGATATTACGGGTGATGTGAGTTTCGGCAGTTGCGCTGAAGCCTGTGCCACATAAGTAATCTTGCCACAGGTGTGCAGGGGAATTTCAGGAATATTTGAGGGTATGTCATCTTCTGCTACTACCGTTATATTTTTGAAGCCCCTCTTCTTGGTTCTTTACCACTCTCCTTGCTTTGTGTAGACCACTGGACATGCCAAAAGGCGCTAACTTGCAAAATAAGGGCAGCTGTCACCTTTGAGAGTTTGAGTGCTATAGTTAGTACTGAATGGCGGTGCAGAGCACCTCCCCCTGGTGGTCAACCATGGTAATAGCACTTCAGACCAGTCATGATGGCTGGCACAAGTGCAGTCTTACCACATATCACAATTATGGCCCAACACCAATACAGAAAATATAATTACAATATGCAATAAAAATAATAATTATGTTAGTTTATATTGAATTTCCTATAAAACTTAATTAACATCTGCAACAGTTTATATGTTACCTGTTAATAAAAGTTACTAAATGAGGATGTATTAATGATCACTAACAATAAAAAAGTAACAGAAGACAGACAGCTCTTGGAAATCTATATTTGTCAGTATCATAAACAAAAAAAAACATAAGGCCTGTAGCTTGTTATAACTAGCACATATGGGGTGTGGATGTGTGGGTGGAAATAGTCTATTAAAAGATTAGAGTTGTCAAAGCAAACAACATGTAATGCAGTTTTGGAATTAAACCCCCTGTTATATGCCCAAGGAAGACCCCAGGTCATACACATGGCCTCTACACCCCCTCACGTCAGCAATATGCTAAAATTAAACCCTAGATAAAAATAATCAAACTTGCACCCCTTTTATACCAGCTATATGCCTACATTAGCCCTCAGCCCATATACATAGCACCATGTAATGCTTTATATCAGCTATATGCCTACATTCAGGGCCGCCATGAGGAGGTGACAGGGGTGACTCCTGTCAGGGGCCCAATGGGCTAGGGGGGCCCCATGAGGCAAGAAATAAAAAAAATAAAATTTTGGCAGCCACCAGTGGGTACTACAGCAGAGTGCTAATTGAGCATGGGAAATGTTATTACAAGGAGTAAAGTATTAGCATTTGAGAGGATTTCTGAGTGTGCACTAAACCACTATGCACAGTGTGAGACAGACTTGGCACTTTGTTTGTAGAGTGGGTGCCTGAGTCAGACGGCTAATCACTTTCATTTGCAGAGGAGGTAGGAATTACTTAGCAAATGTTTTTTATTTCTTTGTGCAATTTAAGATTCTAACTTCAGTGTGGTAGTAGTTGTATGGTGAGGCCAGGGGTCCATAAAAACACTTTTTTTTAGCAGCAGTGTATTTATGATTATTTCACAATGCTGTAGAAATTCTATATTTAAAACCATGCAGAAATGTTTCCTCCTCAATACACAAATTATATATATTACATTCCAATTTACTGCCCCTTTATGCAAGGACTTTCCAGATATAAGGAGGCATTTTATCTAAGATTTTTACATCTGCATAACATGTTATACTCTCAGACTAAGATTGCTCAGTGTTGGAAATGAGACAGGTTAACTTAAAACTGTTCAGTTTACTCTACAGCTGACTTAATTTTGAAATGCATACCAACAAGCTTAAATCCTGCATTTAACCAGATCTAATGGTATGAGTACCACAGCTTATGGTTCCACCAAGACCATACAGAGTACAGCATTTTCAAAATCCACAAGTACAGCTGACAGATGGGAACATTCGTACACTATATTTGAAGTGGTGATCTTGGTTGGGAAAAATATCAAACATATATCAACCTTTTAAAAGTAATTTTCTTCATCTAGCCATCTACCCAGATTATTAATGTACAATTTTGAATTCACAGAATTATTTTTGTTTGCACATTTACAAATATGATTCTTTAAAAAGTGATCTCTTCATTTCTGCATTTTTTTTATCATGCATGTCACAGACTGTTGATTTAGGGGATTCAAGGTGCATACATGTTTCCTCCTGTGAGTGTTTCTGTGGGTGTCTGTGTTTATGTCTTTGAGCTTTGGTTTGTGTCTCTATGAGTGTGTATGTATTTTTTTTTCTGTGGGTATCTCTGTGAGGGTGGGTGTGTATGTTTTTGTGCATTTTCTGTGGATGTCTGTGAGGGTGTGTGAATATGTCTTTGAGCTTTTTCTATGGGTGTCTCTGTGAGGGTGGGCATGTGTTTGTCTTTGTGTATTTTCTCTGGATGCCTGTGTGAGGGTGGGGGTGTATGTCTGTGTTTTCTGTGGATGTCTCAGTGAGGGTATGTATGTATGTATTTTCTGTGGGTGTCTCTGTGTGTGTATGTCTTTGTCTGTTTTCTGAGGCTGTCTCTGTTGGTGTTTCCTTGGGTGTTTGTGCAAGTTTGAGTTTGTGTGTGTGTGTGTCCATTGTCTGTTCCTTTTTAGGACATTTTGACCTTACTACTGATTATTCACATCTTTCTACAGACATTGAGACTAATGAGACCTTTCCGGAAGTCACCAATCTACCATTTAACCTTTAAATTATTGTTTAGGCAGTTCAGGGCCCTTCCTTTCAGCCACTGCATGCTGTTGTCATCATTTAGTTGGAATCTTCCTTTACAAAAAGATAATCAGAACTCCATATTTTGTTTTCTAAATCTCCTTTTTTTTTACAAAACTGTAGTTTACCTCATTACTTGTCAGGTCAATGTAAACAAGTGCTAAGTGTCTGTTTGGGTGTCTGTGTCTGAGTTTCTTTGCATGTTTGCTAGTGTGTCTATATGTGAATCCTTATGTGTGTGTGTGTTTTAGTGTATGAGTGTGTTTCTATGTTACTACCTTTACAACATTTCTCAGTTTAAATAGACACTTAAGAATAAAGTACATATACGTTTTAGTCACTTGGTCAAAAATTGCACATGTCAAAGGGGGGGGGGGCCTGATCAATGGTTAAGTCAGGGGCCCCAAAATTTCTAGTGGCGGCCCTGCCTATATTAGACCTCAGTTCATATACATAGCACCATGTAATGTTTTATATCAGCTATATACCTACATTAGACCTCAGGTCATATACATAGCACCATGTAATGCTTTATATCAGCTATATACCTACATTAGACCTCAGATCATATACATAGCCCATCTAATGCTTTATATCAACTATATACCTACATTAGACCTCAGCTCATATACATAGCACCATGTAATGCTTTATATCAGCTATATACCTACATTAGCCCTCAGCTCATATACATAGCACCATGTAATGCTTTATATCAGCTATATACCTACATTAGACCTCAGTATATATACATAGCACCATGTAATGCTTTATATCAGCTATATACCTACATTAGACCTCAGTATATATACATAGCACCATGTAATGCTTTATATCAGCTATATACCTACATTAGACCTCAGTATATATACATAGCACCATGTAATGCTTTATAACAGCTATATACCTACATTAGACCTCAGCTCATATACATAGCACCATGTAATGCTTTATATCAGCTATATACCTACATTAGACCTCAGGTCATATACATAGCACCATGTAATGCTTTATATCAGCTATATACCTACATTAGCCCTCAGCTCATATACATAGCACCATGTAATGTTTTATATCAGCTATATACCTACATTAGACCTCCGGTCATATACATAGCACCATGTAATGCTTTATATCAGCTATATACCTACATTAGACCTCAGCTCATATACATAGCACCATGTAATGCTTTATATCAGCTATATACCTACATTAGACCTCAGGTCATATACATAGCCCATGTAATGCTTTATATCAGCTATATACCTACATTAGACTTCAGGTCATATACATAGCACCATGTAATGCTTTATATCAGCTATATGCCTACATTAGACCTCAGGTCATATACATAGCACCATGCAATGCTTTATATCAGCTATATACCTACATTAGACCTCAGGTCATATACATAGCACCATGTAATGCTTTATATCAGCTATATACCTACATTAGACCTCAGCTCATATACATAGCACCATGTAATGCTTTATATCAGCTATATACCTACATTAGACCTCAGCTCATATACATAGCACCATGTAATGCTTTATATCAGCTATATACCTACATTAGACCTCAGCTCATATACATAGCACCATGTAATGCTTTATATCAGCTATATACCTACATTAGACCTCAGCTCATATACATAGCACCATGTAATGCTTTATATCAGCTATATACCTACATTAGACCTCAGCTCATATACATAGCCCATGTAATGCTTTATATCAGCTATATACCTACATTAGACCTCAGGTCATATACATAGCACCATGTAATGCTTTATATCAGCTATATGCCTACATTAGACCTCAGCTCATATACATAGCCCATGTAATGCTTTATATCAGCTATATACCTACATTAGACCTCAGGTCATATACATAGCACCATGTAATGCTTTATATCAGCTATATACCTACATTAGACCTCAGCTCATATACATAGCACCATGTAATGCTTTATATCAGCTATATACCTACATTAGACCTCAGCTCATATAAATAGCACCATGCAATGCTTTATATCAGCTATATACCTACATTAGACCTCAGGTCATATACATAGCACCATGTAATGCTTTATATCAGCTATATACCTACATTAGACCTCAGGTCATATACATAGCACCATGTAATGCTTTATATCAGCTATATGCCTACATTAGACCTCAGCTCATATACATAGCCCATGTAATGCTTTATATCAGCTATATACCTACATTAGACCTCAGGTCATATACATAGCACCATGTAATGCTTTATATCAGCTATATACCTACATTAGACCTCAGCTCATATACATAGCACCATGTAATGCTTTATATCAGCTATATACCTACATTAGACCTCAGCTCATATAAATAGCACCATGCAATGCTTTATATCAGCTATATACCTACATTAGACCTCAGGTCATATACATAGCACCATGTAATGCTTTATATCAGCTATATACCTACATTAGACCTCAGCTCATATACATAGCACCATGTAATGTTTTATATCAGCTATATACCTACATTAGACCTCAGGTCATATACATAGCACCATGTAATACTTTATATCAGCTATATACCTACATTAGACCTCAGGTCATATACATAGCACCATGTAATGCTTTATATCAGCTATATACCTACATTAGACCTCAGCTCATATACATAGCACCATGTAATGTTTTATATCAGCTATATACCTACATTAGACCTCAGGTCATATACATAGCCCATGTAATGCTTTATATCAGCTATATACCTACATTAGACCTCAGCTCATATACATAGCACCTTGTAATGCTTTATATCAGCTATATACCTACATTAGACCTCAGCTCATATACATAGCACCATGTAATGTTTTATATCAGCTATATACCTACATTAGACCTCAGGTCATATACATAGCCCATGTAATACTTTATATCAGCTATATACCTACATTAGACCTCAGCTCATATACATAGCACCATGTAATGCTCTATATCAGCTATATACCTACATTAGACCTCAGGTCATATACATAGCACCATGTAATGCTTTATATCAGCTATATACCTACATTAGACCTCAGGTCATATACATAGCACCATGTAATGCTTTATATCAGCTATATACCTACATTAGACCTCAGGTCATATACATAGCACCATGTAATGCTTTATATCAGCTATATACCTACATTAGACCTCAGCTCATATACATAGCACCATGTAATGCTTTATATCAGCTATATACCTACATTAGACCTCAGGTTATATACATAGCACCATGTAATGCTCTATATCAGCTATATACCTACATTAGACCTCAGGTCATATACATAGCACCATGTAATGCTTTATATCAGCTATATACCTACATTAGACCTCAGGTCATATACATAGCGCCATGTAATGCTTTATATCAGCTATATACCTACATTAGACCTCAGCTCATATACATAGCGCCATGTAATGCTTTATATCAGCTATATACCTACATTAGACCTCAGGTCATATACATAGCGCCATGTAATGCTTTATAACAGCTATATACCTACATTAGACCTCAGCTCATATACATAGCGCCATGTAATGCTTTATATCAGCTATATGCCTACATTAGACCTCAGCTCATATACATAGCACCATGTAATGCTTTATATCAGCTATATGCCTACATTAGACCTCAGGTTATATACATAGCACCATGTAATGCTTTATATCAGCTATATACCTACATTAGACCTCAGGTTATATACATAGCACCATGTAATGCTCTATATCAGCTATATACCTACATTAGACCTCAGGTCATATACATAGCACCATGTAATGCTTTATATCAGCTATATACCTACATTAGACCTCAGGTCATATACATAGCACCATGTAATGCTTTATATCAGCTATATACCTACATTAGACCTCAGCTCATATACATAGCACCATGTAATGCTTTATATCAGCTATATACCTACATTAGACCTCAGGTCATATACATAGCACCATGTAATGCTTTATATCAGCTATATACCTACATTAGACCTCAGGTCATATAAATAGCACCAGGTAATGCTTTATATCAGCTATATGCCTACATTAGACCTCAGGTCATATACATAGCACCATGTAATGCTTTATATCAGCTATATGCCTACATTAGACCTCAGCTCATATACATAGCACCATGTAATGCTTTATATCAGCTATATACCTACATTAGACCTCAGGTCATATACATAGCCCATGTAATGCTTTATATCAGCTATATACCTACATTAGACCTCAGGTCATATACATAGCACCATGTAATGCTTTATATCAGCTATATACCTACATTAGACCTCAGGTCATATACATAGCACCATGCAATGCTTTATATCAGCTATATACCTACATTAGACCTCAGGTCATATAAATAGCACCAGGTAATGCTTTATATCAGCTATATACCTACATTAGACCTCAGGTCATATACATAGCACCATGTAATGTTTTATATCAGCTATATACCTACATTAGACCTCAGCTCATATACATAGCACCATGCAATGCTTTATATCAGCTATATACCTACATTAGACCTCAGGTCATATACATAGCACCATGTAATGCTTTATATCAGCTATATACCTACATTAGACCTCAGCTCATATACATAGCACCATGTAATGCTTTATAACAGCTATATACCTACATTAGACCTCAGCTCATATACATAGCACCATGTAATGCTTTATATCAGCTATATACCTACATTAGACCTCAGGTCATATACATAGCACCATGTAATGCTTTATATCAGCTATATACCTACATTAGACCTCAGCTCATATACATAGCACCATGTAATGCTTTATATCAGCTATATACCTACATTAGACCTCAGCTCATATACATAGCACCATGTAATGCTTTATATCAGCTATATGCCTACATTAGACCTCAGCTCATATACATAGCACCATGTAATGCTTTATATCAGCTATATGCCTACATTAGACCTCAGCTCATATACATAGCACCATGTAATGCTTTATATCAGCTATATACCTACATTAGACCTCAGGTCATATACATAGCACCATGTAATGCTTTATATCAGCTATATACCTACATTAGACCTCAGGTCATATACATAGCACCATGTAATGCTTTATATCAGCTATATACCTACATTAGACCTCAGCTCATATACATAGCACCATGTAATGCTTTATATCAGCTATATACCTACATTAGACCTCAGGTCATATACATAGCACCATGTAATGCTTTATATCAGCTATATACCTACATTAGACCTCAGGTCATATACATAGCACCATGTAATGCTTTATATCAGCTATATACCTACATTAGACCTCAGCTCATATACATAGCACCATGTAATGCTTTATATCAGCTATATACCTACATTAGACCTCAGCTCATATACATAGCACCATGTAATGCTTTATATCAACTATATACCTACATTAGACCTCAGCTCATATACATAGCACATGTAATGCTTTATATCAGCTATATACCTACATTAGACCTCAGGTCATATACATAGCACATGTAATGCTTTATATCAGCTATATACCTACATTAGACCTCAGGTCATATACATAGCACCATGTAATGCTTTATATCAGCTATATACCTACATTAGACCTCAGCTCATATACATAGCACCATGTAATGCTTTATATCAGCTATATACCTACATTAGACCTCAGCTCATATACATAGCACCATGTAATGCTCTATATCAGCTATATACCTACATTAGACCTCAGGTCATATACATAGCACCATGTAATGCTTTATATCAGCTATATACCTACATTAGACCTCAGGTCATGTACATAGCACCATGTAATGCTTTATATCAGCTATATACCTACATTAGACCTCAGGTCATGTACATAGCACCATGTAATGCTTTATATCAGCTATATACCTACATTAGACCTCAGGTCATATACATAGCACCATGTAATGCTTTATATCAGCTATATACCTACATTAGACCTCAGGTCATATACATAGCACCATGTAATGCTTTATATCAGCTATATACCTACATTAGACCTCAGCTCATATACATAGCACCATGTAATGCTTTATATCAGCTATATACCTACATTAGACCTCAGCTCATATACATAGCACCATGTAATGCTTTATATCAACTATATACCTACATTAGACCTCAGCTCATATACATAGCACCATGTAATGCTTTATATCAGCTATATACCTACATTAGACCTCAGGTCATATACATAGCACATGTAATGCTTTATATCAGCTATATACCTACATTAGACCTCAGGTCATATACATAGCACCATGTAATGCTTTATATCAGCTATATACCTACATTAGACCTCAGGTCATATACATAGCACCATGTAATGCTTTATATCAGCTATATACCTACATTAGACCTCAGCTCATATACATAGCACCATGTAATGCTCTATATCAGCTATATACCTACATTAGACCTCAGGTCATATACATAGCACCATGTAATGCTTTATATCAGCTATATACCTACATTAGACCTCAGGTCATATACATAGCACCATGTAATGCTTTATATCAGCTATATACCTACATTAGACCTCAGGTCATATACATAGCACCATGTAATGCTTTATATCAGCTATATACCTACATTAGACCTCAGGTCATATACATAGCACCATGTAATGCTTTATATCAGCTATATACCTACATTAGACCTCAGGTCATATACATAGCACCATGTAATGCTTTATATCAGCTATATACCTACATTAGACCTCAGCTCATATACATAGCACCATGTAATGCTTTATATCAGCTATATACCTACATTAGACCTCAGCTCATATACATAGCACCATGTAATGCTTTATATCAGCTATATACCTACATTAGACCTCAGGTCATATACATAGCACCATGTAATGCTTTATATCAGCTATATACCTACATTAGACCTCAGGTCATATACATAGCACCATGTAATGCTTTATATCAGCTATATACCTACATTAGACCTCAGCTCATATACATAGCACCATGTAATGCTCTATATCAGCTATATACCTACATTAGACCTCAGGTCATATACATAGCACCATGTAATGCTTTATATCAGCTATATACCTACATTAGACCTCAGGTCATATACATAGCACCATGTAATGCTTTATATCAGCTACATAGCACCATGTAATGCTTTATATCAGCTATATACCTACATTAGACCTCAGCTCATATACATAGCACCATGTAATGCTCTATATCAGCTATATACCTACATTAGACCTCAGGTCATATACATAGCACCATGTAATGCTTTATATCAGCTATATACCTACATTAGACCTCAGGTCATATACATAGCACCATGTAATGCTTTATATCAGCTATATACCTACATTAGACCTCAGCTCATATACATAGCACCATGTAATGCTTTATATCAGCTATATGCCTACATTAGACCTCAGCTCATATACATAGCGCCATGTAATGCTTTATATCACCTATATACCTACATTAGACCTCAGGTCATATACATAGCACCATGTAATGCTTTATATCAGCTATATACCTACATTAGACCTCAGGTCATATACATAGCACCATGTAATGCTTTATATCAGCTATATACCTACATTAGACCTCAGGTCATATACATAGCACCATGTAATGCTTTATATCAGCTATATACCTACATTAGACCTCAGGTCATATACATAGCACCATGTAATACTTTATATCAGCTACATACCTACATTAGACCTCAGGTCATATACATAGCACCATGTAATGCTTTATATCAGCTATATACCTACATTAGACCTCAGGTCATATACATAGTACCATGTAATGCTTTATATCAGCTATATACCTACATTAGACCTCAGCTCATATACATAGCACCATGTAATGCTTTATATCAGCTATATACCTACATTAGACCTCAGCTCATATACATAGCACCATGTAATGCTCTATATCAGCTATATACCTACATTAGACCTCAGGTCATATACATAGCACCATGTAATGCTTTATATCAGCTATATGCCTACATTAGACCTCAGGTCATATACATAGCACATGTAATGCTTTATATCAGCTATATACCTACATTAGACCTCAGCTCATATACATAGCACCATGTAATGCTTTATATCAGCTATATACCTACATTAGACCTCAGGTCATATACATAGCACCATGTAATGCTTTATATCAGCTATATACCTACATTAGACCTCAGGTCATATACATAGCACCATGTAATGCTTTATATCAGCTATATACCTACATTAGACCTCAGCTCATATACATAGCACCATGTAATGCTTTATATCAGCTATATACCTACATTAGACCTCAGGTCATATACATAGCACCACGTAATGCTTTATATCACCTATATACCTACATTAGACCTCAGGTCATATACATAGCACCATGTAATGCTTTATATCAGCTATATACCTACATTAGACCTCAGGTCATATACATAGCACCATGTAATGCTTTATATCAGCTATATACCTACATTAGACCTCAGCTCATATACATAGCACCATGTAATGCTTTATATCAGCTATATACCTACATTAGACCTCAGGTCATATACATAGCACCACGTAATGCTTTATATCACCTATATACCTACATTAGACCTCAGGTCATATACATAGCACCATGTAATGCTTTATATCAGCTATATACCTACATTAGACCTCAGCTCATATACATAGCACCATGTAATGCTTTATATCAGCTATATACCTACATTAGACCTCAGCTCATATACATAGCACCATGTAATGCTTTATATCAGCTATATACCTACATTAGACCTCAGGTTATATACATAGCGCCATGTAATGCTTTATATCAGCTATATACCTACATTAGACCTCAGGTCATATACATAGCACCATGTAATGCTTTATATCAGCTATATACCTACATTAGACCTCAGGTCATATACATAGCACCATGTAATGCTTTATATCAGCTATATACCTACATTAGACCTCAGCTCATATACATAGCACCATGTAATGCTTTATATCAGCTATATACCTACATTAGACCTCAGGTCATATACATAGCACCATGTAATGCTTTATATCCGCTATATACCTACATTAGACCTCAGGTCATATACATAGCACCATGTAATGCTTTATATCAGCTATATACCTACATTAGACCTCAGGTCATATACATAGCCCATGTAATGCTTTATATCAGCTATATACCTACATTAGACCTCAGGTCATATACATAGCACCATGTAATGCTTTATATCAGCTATATACCTACATTAGACCTCAGGTCATATACATAGCCCATGTAATGCTTTATATCAGCTATATACCTACATTAGACCTCAGCTCATATACATAGCACCATGTAATGCTTTATATCACCTATATGCCTACATTAGACCTCAGCTCATATACATAGCATCATGTAATGCTTTATATCAGCTATATACCTACATTAGACCTCAGCTCATATACATAGCACCATGTAATGTTTTATATCAGCTATATACCTACATTAGACCTCAGGTCATATACATAGCCCATGTAATGCTTTATATCAGCTATATACCTACATTAGACCTCAGGTCATATACATAGCACCATGTAATGCTTTATATCAGCTATATACCTACATTAGACCTCAGCTCATATACATAGCACCTTGTAATGCTTTATATCAGCTATATACCTACATTAGACCTCAGCTCATATACATAGCACCATGTAATGCTTTATATCAGCTATATACCTACATTAGACCTCAGGTCATATACATAGCACCATGTAATGCTTTATATCAGCTATATACCTACATTAGACCTCAGGTCATATACATAGCACCATGTAATACTTTATATCAGCTATATACCTACATTAGACCTCAGCTCATATACATAGCACCATGTAATGCTTTATATCAGCTATATACCTACATTAGACCTCAGCTCATATACATAGCACCATGTAATGCTTTATATCAGCTATATACCTACATTAGACCTCAGCTCATATACATAGCGCCATGTAATGCTTTATATCCGCTATATACCTACATTAGACCTCAGGTCCTATACATAGCACCATGTAATGCTTTATATCAGCTATATACCTACATTAGACCTCAGGTCATATACATAGCACCATGTAATGCTTTATATCAGCTATATACCTACATTAGACCTCAGCTCATATACATAGCACCATGTAATGCTTTATATCCGCTATATACCTACATTAGACCTCAGGTCATATACATAGCCCATGTAATGCTTTATATCCGCTATATACCTACATTAGACCTCAGCTCATATACATAGCGCCATGTAATGCTTTATATCAGCTATATACCTACATTAGACCTCAGGTCATATACATAGCACCATGTAATGCTTTATATCAGCTATATACCTACATTAGACCTCAGCTCATATACATAGCACCATGTAATGCTTTATATCAGCTATATACCTACATTAGACCTCAGCTCATATACATAGCCCATGTAATGCTTTATATCAGCTATATACCTACATTAGACCTCAGCTCATATACATAGCACCATGTAATGCTTTATATCAGCTATATACCTACATTAGACCTCAGCTCATATACATAGCCCATGTAATGCTTTATATCAGCTATATACCTACATTAGACCTCAGCTCATATACATAGCCCATGTAATGCTTTATATCAGCTATATACCTACATTAGCCCTCAGGTTATATACATAGCACCATGTAATGCTTTATATCAGCTATATACCTACATTAGACCTCAGCTCATATACATAGCACCATGTAATGCTTTATATCAGCTATATACCTACATTAGACCTCAGGTCATATACATAGCACCATGTAATGCTTTATATCAGCTATATACCTACATTAGACCTCAGGTCATATACATAGCACCATGTAATGCTTTATATCAGCTATATACCTACATTAGACCTCAGGTTATATACATAGCACCATGTAATGCTTTATATCAGCTATATACCTACATTAGACCTCAGCTCATATACATAGCACCATGTAATGCTTTATATCAGCTATATACCTACATTAGACCTCAGGTCATATACATAGCACCATGTAATGCTTTATATCAGCTATATACCTACATTAGACCTCAGGCTCATATACATAGCACCATGTAATGCTTTATATCAGCTATATACCTACATTAGACCTCAGGTCATATACATAGCACCATGTAATGCTTTATATCAGCTATATACCTACATTAGACCTCAGCTCATATACATAGCACCATGTAATGCTTTATATCAGCTATATACCTACATTAGACCTCAGCTCATATACATAGCACCATGTAATGCTTTATATCAGCTATATACCTACATTAGACCTCAGCTCATATACATAGCACCATGTAATGCTTTATATCAGCTATATACCTACATTAGACCTCAGCTCATATACATAGCACCATGTAATGCTTTATATCAGCTATATACCTACATTAGACCTCAGGTCATATACATAGCACCATGTAATGCTTTATATCAGCTATATACCTACATTAGACCTCAGCTCATATACATAGCACCATGTAATGCTTTTATATCAGCTATATACCTACATTAGACCTCAGCTCATATACATAGCACCATGTAATGCTTTATATCAGCTATATACCTACATTAGACCTCAGCTCATATACATAGCACCATGTAATGCTTTATATCAGCTATATACCTACATTAGACCTCAGGTCATATACATAGCACCATGTAATGCTTTATATCAGCTATATACCTACATTAGACCTCAGGTCATATACATAGCACCATGTAATGCTTTATATCAGCTATATACCTACATTAGACCTCAGGTCATATACATAGCACCATGTAATGCTTTATATCAGCTATATACCTACATTAGACCTCATGCTCATATACATAGCACCATGTAATGCTTTATATCAGCTATATACCTACATTAGACCTCAGCTCATATACATAGCACCATGTAATGCTTTATATCAGCTATATACCTACATTAGACCTCAGGTCATATACATAGCACCATGTAATGCTTTATATCAGCTATATACCTACATTAGACCTCAGGTCATATACATAGCACCATGTAATGCTTTATATCAGCTATATACCTACATTAGACCTCAGCTCATATACATAGCACCATGTAATGCTTTATATCAGCTATATACCTACATTAGACCTCAGGTCATATACATAGCACCATGTAATGCTTTATATAAGCTATATACCTACATTAGACCTCAGGTCATATACATAGCACCATGTAATGCTTTATATCAGCTATATACCTACATTAGACCTCAGGTCATATACATAGCACCATGTAATGCTTTATATCAGCTATATACCTACATTAGACCTCAGGTCATATACATAGCACCATGTAATGCTTTATATCAGCTATATACCTACATTAGACCTCAGCTCATATACATAGCACCATGTAATGCTTTATATCAGCTATATACCTACATTAGACCTCAGCTCATATACATAGCACCATGTAATGCTCTATATCAGCTATATACCTACATTAGACCTCAGGTCATATACATAGCACCATGTAATGCTTTATATCAGCTATATACCTACATTAGACCTCAGCTCATATACATAGCACCATGTAATGCTTTATATCAGCTATATACCTACATTAGACCTCAGGTCATATACATAGCACCATGTAATGCTTTATATCAGCTATATACCTACATTAGACCTCAGGTCATATACATAGCACCATGTAATGCTTTATATCAGCTATATACCTACATTAGACCTCAGCTCATATACATAGCACCATGTAATGCTTTATATCAGCTATATACCTACATTAGACCTCAGGTCATATACATAGCACCATGTAATGCTTTATATCAGCTATATACCTACATTAGACCTCAGGTCATATACATAGCACCATGTAATGCTTTATATCAGCTATATACCTACATTAGACCTCAGGTCATATACATAGCAGCCATGTAATGCTTTATATCAGCTATATACCTACATTAGACCTCAGGTCATATACATAGCACCATGTAATGCTTTATATCAGCTATATACCTACATTAGACCTCAGCTCATATACATAGCAGCCATGTAATGCTTTATATCAGCTATATACCTACATTAGACCTCAGCTCATATACATAGCACCATGTAATGCTTTATATCAGCTATATACCTACATTAGACCTCAGGTCATATACATAGCACCATGTAATGCTTTATATCAGCTATATACCTACATTAGACCTCAGGTCATATACATAGCACCATGTAATGCTTTATATCAGCTATATACCTACATTAGACTTCAGGTCATATACATAGCACCATGTAATGCTTTATATCAGCTATATACCTACATTAGACCTCAGCTCATTTACATAGCACCATGTAATGCTTTATATCAGCTATATACCTACATTAGACCTCAGCTCATATACATAGCACCATGTAATGCTTTATATCAGCTATATACCTACATTAGACCTCAGGTCATATACATAGCACCATATAATGCTTTATATCAGCTATATGCCTACATTAGACCTCAGGTCATATACATAGCACCATGTAATGCTTTATATCAGCTATATACCTACATTAGACCTCAGGTCATATACATAGCACCATGTAATGCTTTATATCCGCTATATACCTACATTAGACCTCAGGTCATATACATAGCACCATGTAATGCTTTATATCAGCTATATACCTACATTAGACCTCAGGTCATATACATAGCACCATATAATGCTTTATATCAGCTATATACCTACATTAGACCTCAGGTCATATACATAGCCCATGTAATGCTTTATATCAGCTATATACCTACATTAGACCTCAGCTCATATACATAGCCCATGTAATGCTTTATATCAGCTATATACCTACATTAGACCTCAGGTTATATACATAGCACCATGTAATGCTTTATATCAGCTATATACCTACATTAGACCTCAGCTCATATACATAGCACCATGTAATGCTTTATATCAGCTATATACCTACATTAGACCTCAGCTCATATACATAGCACCATGTAATGCTTTATATCAGCTATATACCTACATTAGACCTCAGGTCATATACATAGCACCATGTAATGCTTTATATCAGCTATATACCTACATTAGACCTCAGCTCATATACATAGCACCATGTAATGTTTTATATCAGCTATATACCTACATTAGACCTCAGCTCATATACATAGCACCATGTAATGCTTTATATCAGCTATATACCTACATTAGACCTCAGCTCATATACATAGCACCATGTAATGCTTTATATCAGCTATATACCTACATTAGACCTCAGGTCATATACATAGCACCATGTAATGCTTTATATCAGCTATATACCTACATTATACCTCAGGTCATATACATAGCACCATGTAATGCTTTATATCAGCTATATACCTACATTAGACCTCAGGTCATATACATAGCACCATGTAATGCTTTATATCAGCTATATACCTACATTAGACCTCAGGTCATATACATAGCACCATGTAATGTTTTATATCAGCTATATACCTACATTAGACCTCAGGTCATATACATAGCACCATGTAATGTTTTATATCAGCTATATACCTACATTAGACCTCAGCTCATATACATAGCACCATGTAATGCTTTATATCAGCTATATACCTACATTAGACCTCAGGTCATATACATAGCACCATGTAATGCTTTATATCAGCTATATACCTACATTAGACCTCAGGTCATATACATAGCACTATGTAATGTTTTATATCAGCTATATACCTACATTAGACCTCAGGTCATATACATAGCACCATGTAATGTTTTATATCAGCTATATACCTACATTAGACCTCAGCTCATATACATAGCACCATGTAATGCTTTATATCAGCTATATACCTACATTAGACCTCAGGTCATATACATAGCACCATGTAATGCTTTATATCAGCTATATACCTACATTAGACCTCAGGTCCTATACATAGCCCATGTAATGCTTTATATCAGCTATATACCTACATTAGACCTCAGCTCATATACATAGCACCATGTAATGTTTTATATCAGCTATATACCTACATTAGACCTCAGGTCATATAAATAGCACCAGGTAATGCTTTATATCAGCTATATACCTACATTAGACCTCAGCTCATATACATAGCACCATGTAATGCTTTATAACAGCTATATACCTACATTAGACCTCAGCTCATATACATAGCACCATGTAATGCTTTATATCAGCTATATACCTACATTAGACCTCAGCTCATATACATAGCACCATGTAATGCTCTATATCAGCTATATACCTACATTAGACCTCAGGTCATATACATAGCACCATGTAATGCTTTATATAAGCTATATACCTACATTAGACCTCAGGTTATATACATAGCACCATGTAATGCTTTATATCAGCTATATACCTACATTAGACCTCAGGTCATATACATAGCACCATGTAATGCTCTATATCAGCTATATACCTACATTAGACCTCAGGTCATATACATAGCACCATGTAATGCTTTATAACAG
Source organism: Bombina bombina (assembly GCF_027579735.1). Lineage (NCBI taxonomy): Eukaryota > Metazoa > Chordata > Amphibia > Anura > Bombinatoridae > Bombina > Bombina bombina. The sequence goes on along the minus strand of NC_069509.1, from coordinate 179,610,190 downwards.
CTATATACCTACATTAGACCTCAGCTCATATACATAGCACCATGTAATGCTTTATATCAGCTATATACCTACATTAGACCTCAGCTCATATACATAGCACCATGTAATGCTCTATATCAGCTATATACCTACATTAGACCTCAGGTCATATACATAGCACCATGTAATGCTTTATATCAGCTATATACCTACATTAGACCTCAGCTCATATACATAGCACCATGTAATGCTCTATATCAGCTATATACCTACATTAGACCTCAGGTCATATACATAGCACCATGTAATGCTTTATATCAGCTATATACCTACATTAGACCTCAGGTCATATACATAGCACCATGCAATGCTTTATATCAGCTATATACCTACATTAGACCTCAGCTCATATACATAGCACCATGTAATGCTTTATATCAGCTATATACCTAAATTAGACCTCAGCTCATATACATAGCGCCATGTAATGCTTTATATCAGCTATATACCTACATTAGACCTCAGCTCATATACATAGCACCATGTAATGCTTTATATCAGCTATATACCTACATTAGACCTCAGGTCATATACATAGCACCATGTAATGCTTTATATCAGCTATATACCTACATTAGACCTCAGGTCATATACATAGCACCATGTAATGCTTTATATCAGCTATATACCTACATTAGACTTCAGGTCATATACATAGCACCATGTAATGCTTTATATCAGCTATATACCTACATTAGACCTCAGCTCATATACATAGCACCATGTAATGCTTTATATCAGCTATATACCTACATTAGACCTCAGCTCATATACATAGCACCATGTAATGCTTTATATCAGCTATATACCTACATTAGACCTCAGGTCATATACATAGCACCATATAATGCTTTATATCAGCTATATGCCTACATTAGACCTCAGGTCATATACATAGCACCATGTAATGCTTTATATCAGCTATATACCTACATTAGACCTCAGGTCATATACATAGCACCATGTAATGCTTTATATCCGCTATATACCTACATTAGACCTCAGGTCATATACATAGCACCATGTAATGCTTTATATCAGCTATATACCTACATTAGACCTCAGGTCATATACATAGCACCATATAATGCTTTATATCAGCTATATACCTACATTAGACCTCAGGTCATATACATAGCCCATGTAATGCTTTATATCAGCTATATACCTACATTAGACCTCAGCTCATATACATAGCCCATGTAATGCTTTATATCAGCTATATACCTACATTAGACCTCAGGTTATATACATAGCACCATGTAATGCTTTATATCAGCTATATACCTACATTAGACCTCAGCTCATATACATAGCACCATGTAATGCTTTATATCAGCTATATACCTACATTAGACCTCAGCTCATATACATAGCACCATGTAATGCTTTATATCAGCTATATACCTACATTAGACCTCAGGTCATATACATAGCACCATGTAATGCTTTATATCAGCTATATACCTACATTAGACCTCAGCTCATATACATAGCACCATGTAATGTTTTATATCAGCTATATACCTACATTAGACCTCAGCTCATATACATAGCCCATGTAATGCTTTATATCAGCTATATACCTACATTAGACCTCAGCTCATATACATAGCACCATGTAATGCTTTATATCAGCTATATACCTACATTAGACCTCAGGTCATATACATAGCACCATGTAATGCTTTATATCAGCTATATACCTACATTAGACCTCAGGTCATATACATAGCACCATGTAATGCTTTATATCAGCTATATACCTACATTAGACCTCAGGTCATATACATAGCACCATGTAATGCTTTATATCAGCTATATACCTACATTAGACCTCAGGTCATATACATAGCACCATGTAATGTTTTATATCAGCTATATACCTACATTAGACCTCAGGTCATATACATAGCACCATGTAATGTTTTATATCAGCTATATACCTACATTAGACATCAGCTCATATACATAGCACCATGTAATGCTTTATATCAGCTATATACCTACATTAGACCTCAGGTCATATACATAGCACCATGTAATGCTTTATATCAGCTATATACCTACATTAGACCTCAGGTCATATACATAGCACTATGTAATGTTTTATATCAGCTATATACCTACATTAGACCTCAGGTCATATACATAGCACCATGTAATGTTTTATATCAGCTATATACCTACATTAGACCTCAGCTCATATACATAGCACCATGTAATGCTTTATATCAGCTATATACCTACATTAGACCTCAGGTCATATACATAGCACCATGTAATGCTTTATATCAGCTATATACCTACATTAGACCTCAGGTCCTATACATAGCCCATGTAATGCTTTATATCAGCTATATACCTACATTAGACCTCAGCTCATATACATAGCACCATGTAATGTTTTATATCAGCTATATACCTACATTAGACCTCAGGTCATATAAATAGCACCAGGTAATGCTTTATATCAGCTATATACCTACATTAGACCTCAGCTCATATACATAGCACCATGTAATGCTTTATAACAGCTATATACCTACATTAGACCTCAGCTCATATACATAGCACCATGTAATGCTTTATATCAGCTATATACCTACATTAGACCTCAGCTCATATACATAGCACCATGTAATGCTCTATATCAGCTATATACCTACATTAGACCTCAGGTCATATACATAGCACCATGTAATGCTTTATATAAGCTATATACCTACATTAGACCTCAGGTTATATACATAGCACCATGTAATGCTTTATATCAGCTATATACCTACATTAGACCTCAGGTCATATACATAGCACCATGTAATACTTTATATCAGCTATATACCTACATTAGACCTCAGGTCATATACATAGCACCATGTAATGCTTTATATAATCTATATACCTACATTAGACCTCAGGCCATATACATAGCACCATGTAATGCTTTATATAATCTATATACCTACATTAGACCTCAGGTCATATACATAGCACCATGTAATGCTTTATATAATCTATATACCTACATTAGACCTCAGGTCATATACATAGCACCATGTAATGCTTTATATAATCTATATACCTACATTAGACCTCAGGTCATATACATAGCACCATGTAATGCTTTATATAATCTATATACCTACATTAGACCTCAGGTCATATACATAGCACCATGTAATGCTTTATATCAGCTATATACCTACATTAGACCTCAGCTCATATACATAGCCCATGTAATGTTTTATATCAGCTATATACCTACATTAGACCTCAGGTCATATACATAGCACCATGTAATACTTTATATCAGCTATATACCTACATTAGACCTCAGGTCATATACATAGCACCATGTAATGCTTTATATCAGCTATATACCTACATTAGACCTCAGGTCATATACATAGCACCATGTAATGTTTTATATCAGCTATATACCTACATTAGACCTCAGCTCATATACATAGCACCATGTAATGCTTTATATCAGCTATATACCTACATTAGACCTCAGCTCATATACATAGCACCATGTAATGCTTTATATCCGCTATATACCTACATTAGACCTCAGGTCATATACATAGCCCATGTAATGCTTTATATCAGCTATATACCTACATTAGACCTCAGGTCATATACATAGCACCATGTAATGCTTTATAACAGCTATATACCTACATTAGACCTCAGGTCATATACATAGCCCATGTAATGCTTTATAACAGCTATATACCTACATTAGACCTCATGTCATATACATAGCACCATGTAATGCTTTATATCAGCTATATACCTACATTAGACCTCAGGTCATATACATAGCACCATGTAATGCTTTATATCAGCTATATACCTACATTAGACCTCAGCTCATATACATAGCACCATGTAATGCTTTATAACAGCTATATACCTACATTAGACCTCAGGTCATATACATAGCACCATGTAATGCTTTATATCAGCTATATACCTACATTAGACCTCAGGTTATATACATAGCGCCATGTAATGCTTTATATCAGCTATATACCTACATTAGACCTCAGCTCATATACATAGCACCATGTAATGCTTTATATCAGCTATATACCTACATTAGACCTCAGGTCATATACATAGCACCATGTAATGCTTTATATCAGCTATATACCTACATTAGACCTCAGCTCATATAAATAGCACCATGTAATGCTTTATATCAGCTATATACCTACATTAGACCTCAGCTCATATACATAGCGCCATGTAATACTTTATATCAGCTATATACCTACATTAGACCTCAGGTCATATACATAGCACCATGTAATACTTTATATCAGCTATATACCTACATTAGACCTCAGGTCATATACATAGCACCATGTAATGTTTTATATCAGCTATATACCTACATTAGACCTCAGGTCATATACATAGCACCATGTAATGCTTTATATCAGCTATATACCTACATTAGACCTCAGCTCATATACATAGCGCCATGTAATGCTTTATATCCGCTATATACCTACATTAGACCTCAGCTCATATACATAGCGCCATGTAATGCTTTATATCAGCTATATACCTACATTAGACCTCAGCTCATATACATAGCGCCATGTAATGCTTTATATCCGCTATATACCTACATTAGACCTCAGCTCATATACATAGCACCATGTAATGCTCTATATCAGCTATATACCTACATTAGACCTCAGGTCATATACATAGCACCATGTAATGCTTTATATCAGCTATATACCTACATTAGACCTCAGCTCATATACATAGCGCCATGTAATGCTTTATATCACCTATATACCTACATTAGACCTCAGCTCATATACATAGCGCCATGTAATGCTTTATATCCGCTATATACCTACATTAGACCTCAGCTCATATACATAGCACCATGTAATGCTTTATATCAGCTATATACCTACATTAGACCTCAGGTCATATACATAGCACCATGTAATGCTTTATATCAGCTATATACCTACATTAGACCTCAGGTCATATACATAGCACCATGTAATGCTTTATATCAACTATATACCTACATTAGACCTCAGGTCATATACATAGCACCATGTAATGCTTTATATCAGCTATATACCTACATTAGACCTCAGCTCATATACATAGCGCCATGTAATGCTTTATATCAGCTATATACCTACATTAGACCTCAGCTCATATACATAGCACCATGTAATGCTTTATATCAGCTATATACCTACATTAGACCTCAGGTTATATACATAGCACCATGTAATGCTTTATATCAGCTATATACCTACATTAGACCTCAGGTCATATACATAGCACCATGTAATGCTTTATATCAGCTATATACCTACATTAGACCTCAGGTCATATACATAGCACCATGTAATGCTTTATATCAGCTATATACCTACATTAGACCTCAGGTCATATACATAGCACCATGTAATGCTTTATATCAGCTATATACCTACATTAGACCTCAGGTCATATACATAGCACCATGTAATGCTTTATATCAGCTATATACCTACATTAGACCTCAGGTCATATACATAGCACCATGTAATGTTTTATATCAGCTATATACCTACATTAGACCTCAGGTCATATACATAGCCCATGTAATGCTTTATATCAGCTATATACCTACATTAGACCTCAGGTCATATACATAGCACCATGCAATGCTTTATATCAGCTATATACCTACATTAGACCTCAGGTCATATACATAGCACCATGTAATGCTTTATATCAGCTATATACCTACATTAGACCTCAGGTCATATACATAGCACCATGTAATGCTTTATATCAGCTATATACCTACATTAGACCTCAGGTCATATACATAGCACCATGTAATGCTTTATATCCGCTATATACCTACATTAGACCTCAGGTCATATACATAGCACCATGTAATGCTTTATATCAGCTATATACCTACATTAGACCTCAGCTCATATACATAGCACCATGTAATGCTTTATATCAGCTATATACCTACATTAGACCTCAGCTCATATACATAGCACCATGTAATGCTTTATATCAGCTATATACCTACATTAGACCTCAGCTCATATACATAGCACCATGTAATGCTTTATATCAGCTATATACCTACATTAGACCTCAGGTTATATACATAGCACCATGTAATGCTTTATATCAGCTATATACCTACATTAGACCTCAGGTCATATACATAGCACCATGTAATGTTTTATATCAGCTATATACCTACATTAGACCTCAGCTCATATACATAGCACCATGTAATGCTTTATATCAGCTATATACCTACATTAGACCTCAGGTTATATACATAGCGCCATGTAATGCTTTATATCAGCTATATACCTACATTAGACCTCAGCTCATATACATAGCACCATGTAATGCTTTATATCAGCTATATACCTACATTAGACCTCAGGTCATATACATAGCACCATGTAATGCTTTATATCAGCTATATACCTACATTAGACCTCAGGCTCATATACATAGCACCATGTAATGCTTTATATCAGCTATATACCTACATTAGACCTCAGGTCATATACATAGCACCATGTAATGCTTTATATCAGCTATATACCTACATTAGACCTCAGGTCATATACATAGCACCATGTAATGCTTTATATCAGCTATATACCTACATTAGACCTCAGGTCATATACATAGCACCATGTAATGCTTTATATCAGCTATATACCTACATTAGACCTCAGCTCATATACATAGCTCCATGTAATGCTTTATATCAGCTATATACCTACATTAGACCTCAGCTCATATACATAGCACCATGTAATGCTTTATATCAGCTATATACCTACATTAGACCTCAGCTCATATACATAGCACCATGTAATGCTTTATATCAGCTATATACCTACATTAGACCTCAGCTCATATACATAGCACCATGTAATGCTTTATATCAGCTATATACCTACATTAGACCTCAGCTCATATACATAGCACCATGTAATGCTTTATATCAGCTATATACCTACATTAGACCTCAGGTCATATACATAGCCCATGTAATGCTTTATATCAGCTATATACCTACATTAGACCTCAGGTCATATACATAGCACCATGTAATGCTCTATATCAGCTATATACCTACATTAGACCTCAGGTCATATACATAGCACCATGTAATGCTTTATATCAGCTATATACCTACATTAGACCTCAGGTCATATACATAGCACCATGTAATGCTTTATATCAGCTATATACCTACATTAGACCTCAGCTCATATACATAGCACCATGTAATGCTTTATATCAGCTATATACCTACATTAGACCTCAGCTCATATACATAGCACCATGTAATGCTTTATATCAGCTATATACCTACATTAGACCTCAGGTCATATACATAGCACCATGTAATGCTTTATATCAGCTATATACCTACATTAGACCTCAGGTCATATACATAGCACCATGTAATGCTTTATATCAGCTATATACCTACATTAGACCTCAGCTCATATACATAGCACCATGTAATGCTTTATATCAGCTATATACCTACATTAGACCTCAGCTCATATACATAGCACCATGTAATGCTTTATATCAGCTATATACCTACATTAGACCTCAGCTCATATACATAGCACCATGTAATGCTTTATATCAGCTATATACCTACATTAGACCTCAGCTCATATACATAGCACCATGTAATGCTTTATATCAGCTATATACCTACATTAGACCTCAGCTCATATACATAGCACCATGTAATGCTTTATATCAGCTATATACCTACATTAGACCTCAGGTCATATACATAGCACCATGTAATGCTTTATATCAGCTATATACCTACATTAGACCTCAGGTCATATACATAGCACCATGTAATGCTCTATATCAGCTATATACCTACATTAGACCTCAGGTCATATACATAGCACCATGTAATGCTTTATATCAGCTATATACCTACATTAGACCTCAGGTCATATACATAGCACCATGTAATGCTTTATATCAGCTATATACCTACATTAGACCTCAGCTCATATACATAGCACCATGAAATGCTTTATATCAGCTATATACCTACATTAGACCTCAGGTCATATACATAGCACCATGTAATGCTTTATATCAGCTATATACCTTACATTAGACCTCAGGTCATATACATAGCACCATGTAATGCTTTATATCAGCTATATACCTACATTAGACCTCAGGTCATATACATAGCAACCATGTAATGCTTTATATCAGCTATATACCTACATTAGACCTCAGGCTCATATACATAGCACCATGTAATGCTTTATATCAGCTATATACCTACATTAGACCTCAGCTCATATACATAGCACCATGTAATGCTTTATATCAGCTATATACCTACATTAGCACTCAGCTCATATACATAGCACCATGTAATGCTTTATATCAGCTATATACCTACATTAGACCTCAGGTCATATACATAGCACCATGTAATGCTTTATATCAGCTATATACCTACATTAGACCTCAGGTCATATATATAGCACCATGTAATGCTTTATATCAGCTATATACCTACATTAGACCTCAGGTCATATACATAGCACCATGTAATGCTTTATATCAGCTATATACCTACATTAGACCTCAGCTCATATACATAGCACCATGTAATGCTTTATATCAGCTATATACCTACATTAGACCTCAGCTCATATACATAGCACCATGTAATGCTTTATATCAGCTATATACCTACATTAGACCTCAGGTCATATACATAGCCCATGTAATGCTTTATATCAGCTATATACCTACATTAGACCTCAGGTCATATACATAGCACCATGTAATGCTCTATATCAGCTATATACCTACATTAGACCTCAGGTCATATACATAGCACCATGTAATGCTTTATATCAGCTATATACCTACATTAGACCTCAGGTCATATACATAGCACCATGTAATGCTTTATATCAGCTATATACCTACATTAGACCTCAGCTCATATACATAGCACCATGTAATGCTTTATATCAGCTATATACCTACATTAGACCTCAGCTCATATACATAGCACCATGTAATGCTTTATATCAGCTATATACCTACATTAGACCTCAGGTTATATACATAGCACCATGTAATGCTTTATATCAGCTATATACCTACATTAGACCTCAGGTCATATACATAGCACCATGTAATGCTTTATATCAGCTATATACCTACATTAGACCTCAGGTCATATACATAGCACCATGTAATGCTTTATATCAGCTATATACCTACATTAGACCTCAGCTCATATACATAGCACCATGTAATGCTTTATATCAGCTATATACCTACATTAGACCTCAGCTCATATACATAGCACCATGTAATGCTTTATATCAGCTATATACCTACATTAGACCTCAGGTCATATACATAGCACCATGTAATGCTTTATATCAGCTATATACCTACATTAGACCTCAGGTCATATATATAGCACCCATGTAATGCTTTATATCAGCTATATACCTACATTAGACCTCAGGTCATATACATAGCACCATGTAATGCTTTATATCAGCTATATACCTACATTAGACCTCAGGTCATATACATAGCACCATGTAATGCTTTATATCAGCTATATACCTACATTAGACCTCAGCTCATATACATAGCACCATGTAATGCTTTATATCAGCTATATACCTACATTAGACCTCAGCTCATATACATAGCACCATGTAATGCTTTATATCAGCTATATACCTACATTAGACCTCAGCTCATATACATAGCACCATGTAATGCTTTATATCAGCTATATACCTACATTAGACCTCAGCTCATATACATAGCACCATGTAATGCTTTATATCAGCTATATACCTACATTAGACCTCAGGTCATATACATAGCACCATGTAATGCTTTATATCAGCTATATACCTACATTAGACCTCAGGTCATATACATAGCACCATGCAATGCTTTATATCAGCTATATACCTACATTAGACCTCAGGTCATATACATAGCACCATGCAATGCTTTATATCAGCTATATACCTACATTAGACCTCAGGTCATATACATAGCACCATGCAATGCTTTATATCAGCTATATACCTACATTAGACCTCAGCTCATATACATAGCGCCATGTAATGCTTTATATCAGCTATATACCTACATTAGACCTCAGCTCATATACATAGCACCATGCAATGCTTTATATCAGCTATATACCTACATTAGACCTCAGGTCATATACATAGCACCATGCAATGCTTTATATCAGCTATATACCTACATTAGACCTCAGCTCATATACATAGCACCATGTAATGCTTTATATCAGCTATATACCTACATTAGACCTCAGGTCATATACATAGCACCATGTAATGCTTTATATCAGCTATATACCTACATTAGACCTCAAGTCATATACATAGCACCATGTAATGCTTTATATCAGCTATATACCTACATTAGACCTCAGGTCATATAAATAGCACCAGGTAATGCTTTATATCAGCTATATACCTACATTAGACCTCAGCTCATATACATAGCACCATGTAATGCTTTATAACAGCTATATACCTACATTAGACCTCAGCTCATATACATAGCACCATGTAATGCTTTATATCAGCTATATACCTACATTAGACCTCAGCTCATATACATAGCACCATGTAATGCTTTATATAATCTATATACCTACATTAGACCTCAGCTCATATACATAGCACCATGTAATGCTTTATATCAGCTATATACCTACATTAGACCTCAGGTCATATAAATAGCACCATGTAATGCTTTATATCAGCTATATACCTACATTAGACCTCAGCTCATATACATAGCACCATGTAATGCTTTATATCAGCTATATACCTACATTAGACCTCAGCTCATATACATAGCACCATGTAATGCTTTATATCAGCTATATACCTACATTAGACCTCAGCTCATATACATAGCACCATGTAATGCTTTATATCAGCTATATACCTACATTAGACCTCAGGTCATATACATAGCACCATGTAATGCTTTATATCAGCTATATACCTACATTAGACCTCAGGTCATATACATAGCACCATGCAATGCTTTATATCAGCTATATACCTACATTAGACCTCAGGTCATATACATAGCACCATGTAATGCTTTATATCAGCTATATACCTACATTAGACCTCAGGTCATATACATAGCACCATGCAATGCTTTATATCAGCTATATACCTACATTAGACCTCAGGTCATATACATAGCACCATGCAATGCTTTATATCAGCTATATACCTACATTAGACCTCAGGTCATATACATAGCACCATGTAATGCTTTATATCAGCTATATACCTACATTAGACCCCAGGTTATATACATAGCACCATGTAATGCTTTATATCAGCTATATACCTACATTAGACCTCAGCTCATATACATAGCACCATGTAATGCTCTATATCAGCTATTGTGGTATTCTGAGCTTCGTATTTAAGTAAACAAGTATTTGCACATTGGTTATAAAGGTTAGCTCTAAAATTAGAGCTTGTTGCTCTTTTTTGTAGTAATCAGAAAACAACTTCTATGTAGCCTGATTAAACAATATGAGACATTTAATATATGATGAATTTGTATATTAACTACTGACTTAAGTGTTAATAAATATAAGGAATATTTAATATAATATATATCTTATGTTCAAGATATATATATATAACCGGAGGCCACAGATGAAAAAGAAATACTGACAAGCTCAGAATCTGAATTGGTAGAAACAAATGATTCTTCTTACTTCACGCAATCACACACAGCCTAAAATATTTACAAGTTCAGACATTCCACAGACATACAATGTTTGTTCATATTGGATGTTGCAGGTAATAGGAGATGCCCAATAATTCAGTATGGTAACAAAAACAAGCAGGTAAGAAGTTTAAAGGCTTTAGCATTGTTCGTATACGTTACCACCTTGAGGACCGTGATATTTCTGTTACCGCATTGGAAGATCCGTGTTTGGAGAGGCAGCGTGTGTGAATGCGGCTTACTTCCGGGTAGCGGTGAAAAAGTAGATCCGGCCGTTGAATGATCCAAAGTCGGTAATGACAAAGTAACGATTTGAGCATAAGAGATTCAAGACGCAGCTAGAGTAAACAAAGTAAACCACCTTGCACAGGATACAAGCAATAGGAGACCTGAGATAAGGAAAGCTACACCAGAGTAGCTAAGACTTCAATAATCAGGCAGTAAATGAGTGTTACAGGTAGTCCTTATATAGGGTGGAGACAAAATAGGAGGGGTTATAGTTAAAGGTATACCACATCTCCCCCCCTTCAAGGAAGCACCCCAGGGGTTTCCAAACTAGGTTTCTCAGGATAGCGGCGATGAAAATTTCGTAGAAGACGGGGAGTGCGAAGATCAGAATGAAGCTGCCAAGAGTTATCCTCCGAACCATAACCTTTCCATTTCACAAGATACTCCAACCTCTTCCTATGGATCCTAGAATCCAATACAGCTTCAACTTCATACTCCTCTCGATCATCAACGAGTATTGGAGGTGGTCGAGACAAGGAGAGAGACTGAGGTGAAGGAAGATATGGTTTTAACAGAGAGACATGAAAAGAGGGGTGAATCTTAAAATCCTGGGGAAGCTCTAATCTCACAGCATTGAGGTTGATTATTTTAGAAATCTTAAAAGGACCCAAATATTGATTTGCTAACTTTTTGCTAGGAACTGACAGTTTGAGATTCTTTGTCGAGAGTAGTACCAAATCTCCAATCTGATAAGCCGGGCTAGCAGTGTGATGGGTATCATATAACCTTTTTTGATAATCTTTAGCTTCCGAAAGATGTTTTTTTCAGGATGTTAAGTCTTTCTTGTAGGGTAGTTGCGAAATCCAATGCTGAGGGAGAGTTCACTTGTTGAGAGGACAATGAAATAGTAGTAGGATGATATCCATAAGTAACGAAGAATGGGGATAGTTTAGTAGATGTAGAAGTAGTATTGTTATAACAGAATTCAGCCAAAGGTAAATAGGATGACCAGTCATCCTGCAGATGAGATATATAACAACGAAGATATTGCTCAAGGGTTTGGTTGAGTCGTTCTGTAAGGCCATTTGTCTGAGGGTGAAAAGCAGTCGAGTATCTAGAATCAATTTTGATTAACTTACATAGGGATCTCCAAAAATTAGAGGTAAACTGTGTACCACGATCAGTTATTATAACTTTGGGCAGTCCATGTAAGCGAACTATGTTGTCTAGGAAAACGTGAGCTGTAGTGAAAGCTGTAGGGAGACCTTTTAGGGGAATGTAATGAGCCAGTCTTGTCTGGGATTCAGGTAACTCGACAATAAAGTCCATTGATATGGTACTCCAGGGTTTGTCAGGAATAGGCAGAGGAGATAAAAGACCTGATGGTCTTTTGTGTGTTAACTTGTTTCTGGCACAGGTATCACAATGTTTTACATAGTTTGTAATATAGGTATCCATGAGTGGCCACCAATAATTTCTCCTGGTTAGGTCTATAGTTTTAGAAATACCTGGATGGCCTGCTAGTGTCCCGTCATGGGTTTGTTTAAGAATAGAAGATCTAATTTGTTTGGGGATATATAGTTTAGAATTATGATAGAAAAGACCAGTCTTGGAATCTTTTTGACAGTCTATTCCATGTGGTGGTTCATGTTTTAATTCTTTTAAGATCTCCTCTTCTAAAGGTGTTAATAAACCTATAATTTTTTCTTTTGGAATGATTTGGTAAATTTGATTATGAGTGTCTTGTTCATGTAATCTAGAGAGGGCATCGGCTTTGGTATTTAAATGTCCTGGTCTGTAGGTTAAGAGAAAATCGAAACGATCAAAAAATATAGACCATCTTGCTTGTCTTGCAGACAAGGTCTTACTTGTTTTTAGAAATTCAAGATTTTTATGGTCAGTATAAATCTTAAAAGGTAGCTTAGAACCTTCTAATAAATGTCTCCAATGATCTAGAGCACGTTTTATAGCTAGAAGTTCTTTATCTCCTATACTATAGTTTTTCTCAGCACTAGTTAACATTTTTGAATAGAAAGCAATAGGATGAATCTCAGTCTTGTTCTTATCTTGTTGTGATAAAACTGCACCGATACCTGAGTCGGATGCATCTACTTCAAGGATAAATTCTGAATCAAAATCTGGCATAACTAGAATGGGAGCTGTAGTAAAATTTTCTTTCAATTTATTAAAGGCAAGACTAGCGGATTCGGTCCACTTAAATCTTTGTTTTTCACTAGTGAGTGTTGTTAATGGTTTAACGATTGAAGAGAAATTTTTTATAAACTTCCTATAAAAATTCGCAAAACCAATGAATCGTTGTACAGATTTTGTGGAAGTAGGAGTAGGCCAATTTAGAATTGCTGATACCTTCTCTGGATCCATTTGAATTTTGTTGGGACTGATGATGTAACCCAAGAATTTTATTTCTGTGACATGAAAGGAACATTTTTCCAGTTTAGCATATAGTTTGTGTTCTTTTAAACGAGTTAATACCCAGCGTACATGTTTTTCATGCTCTTGAGGTGTTCTAGAATAAATTAATATGTCGTCAAGGTATATTATGACACAAACGTCTATCAGGTCACGAAAGATCTCATTTATAAAAAACTGAAAAGTTGCCGGAGCATTACTCAGACCAAAAGGCATTACATTATATTGGAAAAGGCCATATCTGGTCCTGAATGCCGTTTTCCATTCGTGACCTTCTTTAATTCTAATCAAATTATAAGCTCCCTTTAAATCTAATTTGGTGTAAATAGTTGCACCAGTTAGACGTTCCAAAAGTTCAGGTATTAAAGGTAACGGGTATCTGTTTTTTATTGTGATGTTATTTAATGCTCTATAATCAATAATAGGTCTTATGGTACCATCCTTGTTTCTTACTAGAAACATACCTGCAGCTGCAGGGGATGTGGAGTGTGAAATAAATCCCTTACGTAAATTTTCGTCTAAGTAGTTTCTTATATACTGGAGTTCCTCTTGAGAGAGGGGATAGATCTTACCATGAGGGATTTTGGAACCAGGTATTATATCGATAGGACAGTCAAACTCCCTATGAGGTGGAAGGTTTTCTGCCTCTTTTAAATTAAATACATCTGCCAAATCCTGATAACACGAGGGTAAACCAATATCAAGTGACGCTATGGTTTGATGTGGATAACAAGTTTGGGAACAAAAAGCAGAATCTAATGTTACCTTATTTGAAACCCAATTTATGTGAGGGTTGTGTTTCTTCAACCAAGGATAGCCGTAGGATGAGAGTATGCTGATGTATGGTTATGAGATCAAAAGATAAATATTCAGTGTGTCCCTGCAATGATGTTACAAGCAGGGGAATAGTATGATGTGTAATAGGTCCTTGTTCTATTAATGAACCATCTATCAGCTTAATAGATACAGGATTTTGTTTACAAATAGTAGGTATTCGATTTTTATTTACATAAGTGGAATCAATGTAATTTCCGGATGCTCCTGAATCAATTAATGCCTTGGTTTGGATATTTTTCTGGTCCCACTGTAAAGAAATAGACAAAGTCATGTGTGTATCATTAGCTATGCTGTAAATAAAGTCACTGGTTTTTTTCTTACCATTCTTTTGTTTTTTCAACAAAGGACAAGTAGATACTACATGTTCTTTTTGAGCACAATATAAACAGAGATTTTCCAACCTCCTTCTAATTTTTTCCTCTGGTGGCAGAGGTCCTCTAAGTACACCAATTTCCATAGGGGTAGCACTGCCATGAGCTTTGTCATGACTTGTTGTGACTTGGTAAGGTCTTCTATATGAGGTATCATTAGAGGCCTTTTCTGCCCTCCTTTCTCTCAAACGACGATCTAAAGATGTACTTAATTTAATAAGACCATCAAGGGTATCTGGGATCTCAAGACGTGAAAGTTCATCTTTGAGTGTTTCAGATAAACCTAAACGATATTGATTTTTCAAACTGATTTCATTCCACTGAGAGTCCTCTGCCCACATCTGAAACTCAGTGGTATAATCCTCCACATTTCTCTTACCTTGTTTTAAAGACCTCAATCTCATTTCAGCATTTATTTGAGAATTTGAGTCTTGATATAGACTAGTTAAAGCAGAAAAAAAATCTTGTAATGAATCCAGGATATTGTCATTGTGTTCAAAAAACCTATTAGCCCAAGTCCTGGGCTCACCTTGTAGGAAAGATATTGTGGTACAAACTTTAATCCGCTCAGTATGATAAGTCTTAGGTCTAAGAGAAAATAATAAATTACAGGCATTCTTAAATTCCCTGAACTCAGAACGTTTCCCTGAAAAAGGTTGTGGATAATTAATATGAGGTTCAGGTGGGTCATGAGGCTTTTGTGTAACAAAATCTTTAACTATAGTTTTCAGTGCAGCATTTTCAGTCTGCACTTCTGTCACAGCTCTTGCTAAATAATCAAGTTTAAGGTAAACATTATTAAACTCCTTTTTTATTTCATTAGGATCCATAATGTTTAATTAATTCAAAATTCGGTTTTTTAGGCCTGATTATTATGTGGTATTCTGAGCTTCGTATTTAAGTAAACAAGTATTTGCACATTGGTTAGAAAGGTTAGCTCTAAAATTAGAGCTTGTTGCTCTTTTTTGTAGTAATCAGAAAACAACTTCTATGTAGCCTGATTAAACAATATGAGACATTTAATATATGATGAATTTGTATATTAACTACTGACTTAAGTGTTAATAAATATAAGGAATATTTAATATAATATATATCTTATGTTCAAGATATATATATATAACCGGAGGCCACAGATGAAAAAGAAATACTGACAAGCTCAGAATCTGAATTGGTAGAAACAAATGATTCTTCTTACTTCACGCAATCACACACAGCCTAAAATATTTACAAGTTCAGACATTCCACAGACATACAATGTTTGTTCATATTGGATGTTGCAGGTAATAGGAGATGCCCAATAATTCAGTATGGTAACAAAAACAAGCAGGTAAGAAGTTTAAAGGCTTTAGCATTGTTCGTATACGTTACCACCTTGAGGACCGTGATATTTCTGTTACCCCGCATTGGAAGATCCGTGTTTGGAGAGGCAGCGTGTGTGAATGCGGCTTACTTCCGGGTAGCGGTGAAAAAGTAGATCGGCCGTTGAATGATCCAAAGTCGGTAATGACAAAGTAACGATTTTGAGCATAAGAGATTCAAGACGCAGCTAGAGTAAACAAAGTAAACCACCTTGCACAGGATACAAGCAATAGGAGACCTGAGATAAGGAAAGCTACACCAGAGTAGCTAAGACTTCAATAATCAGGCAGTAAATGAGTGTTACAGGTAGTCCTTATATAGGGTGGAGACAAAATAGGAGGGGTTATAGTTAAAGGTATACCACAGCTATATACCTACATTAGACCTCAGGTCATATACATAGCACCATGTAATGCTTTATATCAGCTATATACCTACATTAGACCTCAGCTCATATACATAGCGCCATGTAATGCTTTATATCAGCTATATACCTACATTAGACCTCAGCTCATATACATAGCACCATGTAATGCTTTATATCAGCTATATACCTACATTAGACCTCAGGTCATATACATAGCCCATGTAATGCTTTATATCAGCTATATACCTACATTAGACCTCAGGTCATATACATAGCACCATGTAATGCTTTATATCAGCTATATACCTACATTAGACCTCAGGTCATATACATAGCACCATGCAATGCTTTATATCAGCTATATACCTACATTAGACCTCAAGGCCATATGCAAAGCCCATGTTATTCTTTATGTGAGCTATATGCCTACATTAGACTTCAGGTTAGTTATATGCCCACTCCAGCCCCCTTGTGCCTAAAGCTGAGATCTGTGCATTGTCACACATCTTGGAATTTTGATCTCTACATCTAAACTTAATAAGTCATTATTTTGATGCCAATGAGCCACCACTTTATAAATGATCTGCAGCTCACGTACAAAAACGAACTCAAGCTTCATGTATTACTAATGATATAATAATGCTTAAAGCATTCCCCCCCCCCCCAAAAAAAAAAAAAACATTTCTACTGATGCACATGGCTACTCCTATGCCATTTTGTTCCAGTTTCACAATGTGAAACTGGGTGCAGTCTAAACCACCCTTGAATCTATGCCAATAATTTCAAGTCATGCCAACCAGCCTCCCTACCCAGACATTTCCCCTTAGCTGCCAATTACTGAACAAAACACACTGACTATGCCATCTCTGCTCTAGTGCCACTCAAACCTACCTTTGCCTGAACTCCATCCCTCACCCACCTTAACTCCTCCCTCACCCACCTTAACTCCTCCCTCACCCACCTTAACTCCTCCCTCACCCACCTTAACTCCTCCCTCACCCACCTTAACTCCTCCCTGCAGGCTGCCAGTCCCAGAACTGGAATTCTTAAAGCAGGGCGAAATGTATAGTAACCAACGCAAGGAGCATGACCTGATTATGTGTTAGATACTTGCTTTGTCTGCCTTCAGTTGCACATACTTATAGAATCACACCCGCTGTGTTTTTTACTAAAATTGCTATAGTAACCTTCAGCCATAGGGCAAGATTACAAGTCGTGTGGAAAATCTATTTTTCGCAGTTGCAAAAACACTGTTCGCGTTATGGCTTTTTCGCATTTGCGGTTGTGCATGTATTACAAGTTGCAAAATAACATACGCCTAGATTTAGAGTTTTGTTGGTAAAGACCCGCGGTGCTAACACTGCTTTTTTTTCCAGCGCTCCCTTAACACAACGCTGGTATTTAGAGTTGTCTGAATGGCTGCATTAGCCTCAGAAAAGGAAGCGATGAGCATAATTTAGCTCCACTTCAACCCTCAATACCATACCAATACGGTAGCAGTAAGCTGGAAAAATGTGCTCGTGCACGATATCCCCATAGGAAACAATGGGGCTGAGCTGGCTGAAAAAAAGCAGCGTTCAGCTCCTAACGCAGCCCCATTTTTTCCTATGGGGAAACACTTTCTAAGTCTACACCTAACACCGTAACATGAAACCCGAGTCTAAACACCCCTAACCTTACACTTATTAACCCCTAATCTGCTGCCCCCGATATCGCTGACACCTACATTATATTATTAACCCCTAATCTGCCGCTCTGGCCACCGCCGCAACCTACATTATACCTATGAACCCCTAATCTACTGCCCCTAACATTGCCTATACCTATATTATATTTATTACCCCCTAATCTGCCCCCCCAACGTCGCCGCCACCTACCTACAATTATTAACCCCTCATCTGCTGACCAGACCTCGCCGCCACTATAATAAATGTATTAACCCCTAAACCGGATTGACCTTGCATTCTATTGGCTGTTCCGATCAGCCAATAGAATGCGAGGTCAATCTGATTGGCTGATTGGATCAGCCAATCGAATTGAACTTCAATCTGATTGGCTGATTGAATCAGCCAATCAGATTTTTCTTAACTTAATTCCGATTGGCTGATAGAATCCTATCAGCCAATCGGAATTTGAGGGACGCCATCTTGGATGACGTCCCTTAAAGGAACCGTCATTCGTCGTTAGTCCGTTGGTTGAAGAGGATGGCTCCGCATCGGCTGGCTGGAAGATGGCTCCACTCCGCTCCGGATGGATGAAGATAGAAGACCCCGCTTGGATGAAGACTTCTACTGTATGGAGGACCTCTTCTTGCCCCGCTTGGATGAAGACTTCTACCGGATGGAGGACATCTTCTTGCTCCGCTTGGATGAAGAATTCGGCTCGGCTGGGTGAAGACGACTCAAGGTAGGGAGATCTTCAGGGGGGTAGTGTTAGGTTTATTTAAGGGGGGTTTGGGTGGGTTAGAGTAGGGGTATGTGGGTGGTGGGTTTTAATGTTGGGGGGGTTGTATTTTTTTTTACAGGTAAAAGAGCTGATTACTTTGGGGCAATGTCCCGCAAAAGGCCCTTTTAAGGGCTGGTAAAAGGGCTGATTACTTTGTAATTTAGAATAGGGTAGGGCATTTCATTATTTTGGGGGGCTTTTTTATTTTATTAGGGGGCTTCGATTAGGTGTAATTAGTTTAAACTTCTTGTAAAAATTTTTATTTACTGTAATTTAGTGGTTTTTTTTTTTTTGTATTATAGATTAGTTTATTTAATTGTATTTTAGTTTAGCTAATTGTAGTTAATTTATTGATAGTGTAGTGTTAGGTGTATTTGTAACTTAGGTTAGGATTTATATTACAGGTAATTTTGTAATTATTTTAACTAGGTAGCTATTACATAGTTATTAACTATTTAATAGCTATTGCACCTAGTTAAAATAAATACAAAGTTGCCTGTAAAATAAATAGAAATCCTAAAATAGCTACAATGTAACTAATAGTTATATTGTAGCTATATTAGGGTTTATTTTATAGGTATTTATTTTTAAATAGGAAAAATTTATTTAATGATAGTAAATTTATTTAGATTAATTTAAATGATATTTAAGTTAGGGGGGTATTAGGGTTAGACTTAGGTTTAGAGGTTAATAAATTTATTATCGTAGCGGCGACGTTGCGGGCGGGAGATTAGGGGTTAATATTTGTAGGTAAGTGGAGACGATGTTAGGGAGGGCAGATTAGGGGTTAATACTATTTATTATAGTGTTTGCGAGGTGGGAGTGCAGCAGTTTAGGGGTTAATACATTTATTATAGTGGCGGCGAGGTCCGGTCGGCAGATTAGGGGTTAATAAGTGTAAGTAGGTGGCGTCGTCATTGGGGGGGGGCAGATTAGGGGGTAATAAATATAATGTAGGTGTCGGCGATGTTAGGGGCAGCAGATTAGGGGTTCATAGCTATAATGTAGGTGGCAGCGATGTCCGGTCGGAAGATTAGGGGTTAAAAAAATGTATTATAGGGTTGGCGATGTGGGGGGGGCCTCGGTTTAGGGGTTCATAGGTAGTTTATGGGTGTTAGTGTATTGTATAGCACAGTAGTTAAGAGCTTTATGTTCCCACGTTAGCCCATAAAGCTCTTAACTACTGACTTTTTTTTTGCGGTTGGAGTCTTGTCGGTAGAGGCTCTACCGCTCACTTCTTTCAAGAAACTATATTATTTTTAAAAACATCTAAACAATAATTACGTAAATCTCAAATTCACGGAGAAAAATAGCAAAATGAAGATAGAATTTCTCGATTTGCTTTTATTCCATGAGAATAGGGAAGTAAAGACTAACGGCTAGATTACGAGTTTTGCGGTAATAGATGCTCGGTACTAACTTGCAAGTTATTGTCACCGCTCACTTACCTACAGCGCTGGTATTACATGTTTGCAAAAACCCTGCGTTAGCAGGCAATATTGCAGCGTAAAGCAAAATTGAGCTCCATATCGCACTCCAATACCAGCGCTGCGGTGAGCTGCGGTAAGCTGGTTTTATGTGCTTGTGCACGATTTTCCCCTAGATATCAATGGGGAGAGCCGGCTGAAAAAAAGCCTAACACCTGCAATAAAGGAGCGTAAAGCTCCATAACGCAGCCCCATTGATTCCTATAGGAAGACAGCTTATTACTGTAAGGAGACAGCTTATTACTGACAGGAGATGGGGAAAGAGGAATCCTTGTATTCTCCCATACCTGAGAAAATTCTCCTATCACAGTAGAAAACAGGAAAAATTTTCAGAGATTAATCCTAGTGTACGTTAAGTTTACTAGATTCTGAGGATCTAACACGACAGGGGAGCCGAGGTTTATCCAGTAGCCAGCCCCTCCTAAATAATACACAAAGGAGATCAGGCTTGATCTGAAGAGAACTACTTCAGCACCAGATGAAGGAATTATACTGTCCGAAAATAGAGCATTAACCCTTAGATTCTACCGACTATCCTCCTCATCTAAGAGGGGAAATAAGTGTAGCCACAAGCGGAGCAGAAACCTTACTATCTGATTCGATAAATTTCCTCTTGCAATATCCCTTTAAGACAGGAAAAAACAGATAATGCCACAGATACCCGAAGATATCTGGGCAGAAAATCTGCAAGAAAATAACCCCATGTGACGCCAGAAAAAAAAGCGACACCCCTGTCCTGATAATATATCATAACTGTCAGGAAAAGAATGAGTGTCAGCTAAAAGATGTACACAAGTCATCCTAATTACATAGAAAACAAATTTGGATGTATTAAAAAATGCCCATGAAACAGCCAGAAGCTCACATAGGCTGGAAGATCACAACAGACCTAACCCCATATAAGCTGGAGCACTATAGGCTGGGTGTTTAATTAAAATATAATTAAAATATAGAGTTAAAATATAGTGGCAGAATAAATACAAAAAATTATAAATATAAAATATAACACATGATAGAGCTTCCTGGCTGTGTTTTATAAGAAGCACTTATGCCAGCATTATGCATGAACGGCAGCTGAACGATCACTAACTACACGCAGCAACAGCTGGGAAAACACTTCCTATTTAACATGAACTGCAGTTGACTTTAAAAGACCTCCTACAACTTGTGTTGTATGAGCCTAACAAAATAATTGCACTATCAACCCCTCGCTCCCATCTTAAGGAGACAAGGGGGCGTGGCCAAAGACTGGCTCAGAAGGAGAGTCGAAAATGACGATTCCCCGCCACAACAAGGAAGGAGGCGGAACAAAACTAACTACACGAGTGGACAAAGATGCAGTGAGCAGCATAATTATCCCACACCTCATCCTGTCATAGCCGCCATTAATGGACCTGCTCCGGCAGACAGATAAAGTACCATGAAAAACACAACACATCTAAGGATAGAATACTAGCAATACTAAATAGCAGAATCTCCCATATACTAGCCCAGAAATTCATTAACACCTAATGAGCCTATACCATAAACAGGGAATACTTAAAGTATTACCCCTAGTCTCCTGGTCACCAGTGCCTGCATCCTGCCTGAAATATCCTACCCCAGGATATAAACGTGTCCCCAAAAAAAGCAGTATATATTCCAAAGTGCAAGTTCCCCAAATTATTGAAGACTGAGCACTTACCTGCTTCTAGCCGTCCGGCAGGGGGACAGCCTACCCAACTGTTCCGATGTAGAAAAATTGAAACCACGCAATCATGCACACCTTTGCGAGATTTCAATTATTGGATCGCGTCTGGGGGCGTCCCTACAACCCTAGGAACGCCCTCCAGACCGCGATCAAATCCTAAAAGCACAGAAGGCTTCAGGACAGCCGTTAGCTATGACGTTCTATTCCGTCATAACGGCTTTAAAGCCCAGTGTAATTCCATGAGACTAACATAATACTTAGCATCCTAATGTATAAATAAATTACAAGCTCAAAAAAAAAACCCTGTATGTTTCACAGACTCTACCAACCTTGACAAATATTTAGCCACAAATAAAGTCACTAAAAAAGAGCACTGAATTACTGACTCAAGGCATGTATACAAACACTATATAACAACTTTACTTAAAAATGCCCAATCCATAGCTGAGAGTGTCTTATATAATAAAAGTATATACTTACCGTGTAAGACACCCATCCACATATAGCAGACAGACAAACCAGTACTGAAACATATCAGCAGAGGTAATGGTAGAGGAGTATAAGGTTGATCTGTAAAGGGAGGCAACAGATGAATCCCTGCGACCAATTACAGAGAGCCCTAGAATAAATTTCCCATAGACGAAAACATGGTGTCATCAGCCAATACTCCCTTCACATCCCTCAGACAAACACTGTACTTAGAGAGGAACTGGGCTTCAATATGCTCAGATGTGCATTTCTAAGAAGAAATCAAACACATCATGCATAACCACCTTCTAAGGAGGCAAAGTTTGTAAAACTGAGGCATGAGGGAGGTGGGAGGTGTATTTATAGGCATTTGAGGCTTGGGAAACTTTGCCCCCTTCTGGTAGGAATGTATATCCCATACGTCACTAGCTCATGAACTCTTGCCACTTACATGAAATAAATATATATATGTGTGTGTATATGTGTGCTTATGTATATATTTATGTGTGTGAAGTGTATGTGTGTATGCATGTGTGTGTGTATATATATATATATATATATATATATATATGTATACTGTATATATGTGTGTGTGTGTGAATATATATATATATATATATATGCATGTGTATATGTGTGTTTATGAATATAATTATGTATATGTGTGCATTTGTATCTATACATGCTGGTGCATGCATGTCTGTGTGTGTATATATAGTGTATATATATATTAACACAAACACTCTGCTAATCCGCATCTCCAGATCATATGAAAAAGAAAAAAGTATATGTCAAATTGTTAAAAGTTGAAAAATACAGCTTTATTTGGTACAAAAAATGTTAAAATCAGTTGCATGTAAAAACATGAAAGAAAAAACAAAAGGGAAAATCAGCTACAGTCCTGTAACTGACATAGAGCAACAGCAGCCAAACATGTTTTTCGGGCCTAGTGTCAGCCCTTGTTCACTGGCATAACTAGTGCTGGGAAAAGCCTTAATTTAAAGGTAAAGTTAATTATCAATTACATGCATCTGTTGAATTAACCCATGACTACCTAGATAGTCATGGTTAAAGGTAAATTATCATTAATTGTTTTTTTGTTTCTTATATTAAACATTTTCATTTTAAAGCAAACATAAATGTTAAGTTTGTTTATTTAAAACTGTCAGATGGCTAGATATATATGAATTTTTTTTTTTTATTACTCTGATTTGATCCTAAATGGATGCAGAACTCAATCTCCACTTAAAGATATTTTTTACTTAAAGATATTGTTTTTTATACTTTAATTAATTTTCTCTTTTGTCAAAAAGGAGAGAAAATGAAAAAAACCAATCATAAATCTATTAGTAAAATAAATCAACATCCATTATGGAATTTAGACCAAAGGGGTGCTTTGTTTTAAGATGGGAAATCCAAAACACTTCCCTTTGGTCCAAAAGTCTCTCTCTATCGCCCCCTCTCCTGTGTCTAGGGACATGGTCAATGCCTTGTACTGTCAAGAGGGTATCATTAGAATTATGTTCCTCTCTAAAGTGCTTAGCTATTGGTGTATTGCAATCCGGGTTGCCAATATCTCTGAGATGTTGTAAGAACCTGTCACACAGGGCACGTTTAGTGCGCCCCACGTACTGTTTTTTACATCCTTGGCATGTAAGTAAATAAATGACAAATTTGGTGTTACATGAAATGCTGAAGCGTATGTCAAACTCCCTATTTGTTGTACTTGATACAAATTTGGGACCCTGTTGGATGTGTTTGCAGGTTTTACAAATATTTCCTTGACAGTTCATGGAACCTATTCTTCTCTTTAACCAAGATTGGTTACTTTGTGACGGTAGCATTGAGGGAGCTAATAAGCTTCCTAAGGTCTTTGCTTTACGTGCTGAAAAATTACAGCCGTGTTGAACTATTTTGCTTAACTTGGCATCACTTTTTAAAATTGGCAAACAGTTACGAATAATGTCACAAATTTTGTTATAGTCTTTACTGTAATTTGTTGTAAAGTATGGTTTATTGTTATATCTCTTATTCTGTGTTTTACTCACACATTTGGTAGTAAGAAGATCATCTCTGTTTAATTTATCCACTCTATTCTTGGTTTCCTTTAATAATTTCATATCATAACCTCGGGCTTCCAATCTGTGGCCGGTGTTGGCTGCATGTGATTGAAATTTGTCCTCAGTGGTGCAATTCCTTTTAGTCCTAATCATTTGGCCATAGGGTATGGAATTGATGGTGTGTTTTGGGTGACAGGAGGAAGAGTGAAGAATGGTATTACCCGCTGAACTCTTTCTGTATAACTCTACCTCCAAAGAATGTGTGTCAGTATGTGAAGTGAGTGTGATATCCAAAAAGTTTAGGCAATCACTACTTTCAAACATGGTGAATTTAAGGTTTAGATTATTGCTGTTGGCGTGTTCAAGGAACAGTAGAACCGAATGACTGTCCCCATCCCACACCAAAAGCAAATCATCTATATACCAAAATAAACAATGTTCTCACGAAAGGGATTAGTATCCCCAAAGACGTGGCACAGCTCCCAAAACCCCATATACAAATTTGCATATGAGGGTGCGAATTTCGCACCCATGGCTGTGCCACGTCTCTGGAGATAGTACTTGCCCTCAAACATAAAAAAATTGTGTGTAAGTAAATATTCAACAGCAGTGTACAAAAATTGAATTGTCAAAAAATCATAAGTAGTGAAATTCGTAAGGAAAAACATTAATGCTTGTAATCCCATATCGTGAGGGATGGATGTGTATAATGATGTCACATCCATTGTGACTAATCTGTAATTCTCACACCAAGTTATGTGTTCGACCTGTGCAATAAGTGCTGTAGTGTCTCGTAAATAACCATATAGATTAGTAACTATAGGCTGTAAAAACGTATCAACTAGATCCGAAAGTCTTTCATTAAGTGAACCAATACCGGCCACGATCGGACGGCCCGGAGGGTTTTTGGGATCTTTGTGAAGTTTAGGCAAGTGGTGGAATATCGGCATAGTTGGATGTTTAGGTAATAGATATTCCACCACCTTCTCAGAAATCACTCCATCCAGTTTAGCTTTGTGAACTATCTCAGCTAATGATCTACGAAAGTTGTCAGTAGGGTCACAGATCAAGGGCTGGTATACAGCCTCATTGGCAAGTTGCCTATTGGCTTCTGCCACATAATCACATTTGTTTAAGATAACAGTATTACCACCCTTATCTGATTCCCTAATGACTATATTCGGATCATTTTTAAGATCAATGATGGCTTTTCTTTCAAGTGCAGTCAAATTGTTATTTTTATAACCTTTACTAGTAGTGCTTTTATTTTTGCTGTCCAATTCAATGAGCTGAGTCTCAAGTGTCTGTTGAAAGACCTGTAAGTTTAAGCCTCTATTATGTATAGGATAAAAATAGGTTTTATCTTTAAATCTACCAAGATCAATATCTTTTTCTGAGGGGCCAAATCTTTGATCAACATTGCTATCCCTCATTAGTTCCAGCATGTCTGTCATGGCTGCTTGATCGTTAAAGTTAAAATTTAAATGATGTGTTGACTCAATAGTAGTACTATTATCACCATCTTTTTGTGTTACACTATGTTCCTCTGACTCATCATTAAAATAACGTTTCTTCAAAGTAAGGTCTCTTACAAATCTATTTACATCTAGAATGGTGGAAAATAAATCAAAACTACAACTAGGGGCAAAGCTCAAACCTTTTTGTAAAAGTGAAATTTCCTGTTTGTTCAAATTTCTAGATGATAGATTAATAACATTATTTAAGGAGGGGTTGTCCTGTAAGACACTCTTTTCCTTTGAGGATACCTGTTGTAATTTGCACTTTCCCCCTCTTCCCCGACTCCCTCTACGTATTTTCTTTTGGTTTTTGTTTTTATCTTTATATTTGGTTTGCTGGGGCCCACCCCGTTTTTTGACTGGGAGGATGTACCTGGGGTTGGGGGATCTAATACAGAAATGGTGTCTCCTACTGAATTACCACTAGATGTGTTTTGTTGTGATGTTTCCTGGTCAGAAGTATCATAGTCGTATTCAGTTTCACTGAATGTAACTTTTTTGGATTGTTTAGGCCCTGCATTTGTGTTACCCATGCCTTTCTTATGTGTAACTCTATTCTTATATGGTGTCCTATGTTCATTACTACTGGACCACTTATAGACCTTATTAAGTTCATAATCAAGCTTGTCCCTGTGCATTTTTTGTTGTTTGAACAACCACAATTCCCTTTTAAAGGACCTCATGTTGTCCTGGAATTGTTTATCATAATCTTTAAATTCCTTTTGATGTTGATGTTTTTTTAGGTCTCCCTGTAACTCCTGCATATGTTGGATAAGTTGCAATCTCTGTTTCTTTTTGTATTCAATCAACAAATCTATTAATGCTTTGGAACAGGCTGTCAATACATCATTCCATTTGGTTATAAAATCTTGGCAGGTCACTTGAAAAGAGGGAAATTTAGAAATTCTCAGGCCTCGTGGAATCCTAGACTGTTGTTGGTAAATCTGAAAAGTTTTAATGTCCAGTTCTAGTCTAATGTCCCTTTTTCTGAGATTATCCATTTGATGAAATAAGTCATCCAACACAGTCTCTATATCCTCCAAAATGTCCTCCATATCAGAGGAATCACAGTCTATATTAATGTCCTTTAAGACATAAATGCCTTCCATTTTTACGTAAAAAAAAGGAGATATAGCAAGAGTGTGTTTGTGGTAACTGAAAAAACTCCCAGAGGGAACAGCTATGACGTTCTATTCCGTCATAACGGCTTTAAAGCCCAGTGTAATTCCATGAGACTAACATAATACTTAGCATCCTAATGTATAAATAAATTACAAGCTCAAAAAAAAACCCTGTATGTTTCACAGACTCTACCAACCTTGACAAATATTTAGCCACAAATAAAGTCACTAAAAAAGAGCACTGAATTACTGACTCAAGGCATGTATACAAACACTATATAACAACTTTACTTAAAAATGCCCAATCCATAGCTGAGAGTGTCTTGTATAATAAAAGTATATACTTACCGTGTAAGACACCCATCCACATATAGCAGACAGACAAACCAGTACTGAAACATATCAGCAGAGGTAATGGTAGAGGAGTATAAGGTTGATCTGTAAAGGGAGGCAACAGATGAATCCCTGCGACCAATTACAGAGAGCCCTAGAATAAATTTCCCATAGACGAAAACATGGTGTCGTCAGCCAATACTCCCTTCACATCCCTCAGACAAACACTGTACTTAGAGAGGAACTGGGCTTCAATATGCTCAGATGTGCATTTCTAAGAAGAAATCAAACACATCATGCATAACCACCTTCTAAGGAGGCAAAGTTTGTAAAACTGAGGCATGAGGGAGGTGGGAGGTGTATTTATAGGCATTTGAGGCTTGGGAAACTTTGCCCCCTTCTGGTAGGAATGTATATCCCATACGTCACTAGCTCATGAACTCTTGCCACTTACATGAAATAAATATATATATGTGTGTGTATATGTGTGCTTATGTATATATTTATGTGTGTGAAGTGTATGTGTGTATGCATGTGTGTGTGTGTATATATATATATATATATATATATATATATGTATACTGTATATATGTGTGTGTGTGTGAATATATATATACATATATATGCATGTGTATATGTGTGTTTATGAATATAATTATGTATATGTGTGCATTTGTATCTATACATGCTGGTGCATGCATGTCTGTGTGTGTATATATAGTGTATATATATATTAATATATAAATATATATACAGGTGGTGGCCCTCGGTTTACAACGGTTCAATTTGCACCGTTTCAGAATAACAACTTTTTTTTCCAGTCATGTGACTGCTATTGAAAAGCATTGAGAAGCAGTGCATTGATTAAAATAGCCAGTAGGTGGAGCTGTCCGCTTGTGTTGCAGCAAAGATATGCAAGCCAAGCAAGCTGAAATTGATCAGTTTAACCAGACCTGAGCTATCGAGCAGCTTGCAAAGGAACAAGATCTTCCTGTCTATAAATCAGTCCAGATTGGAATGCATAGAAAGAACTGTTTGCAGAAAAATGCAAGTAAAGTCTGTGTTGTGTGATTATTTTATTAGGTTTATAATGCTGTTTAGTAAATGTTTTTGTTCATTTAACTTAGTTTAATTTTATATTCTGTGTAGTGTGATTATTTTATTAGGTTTATAATGCTGTTTAGCATTTAAAGTCTTCATGTCAAAGCTTTAAAAATAATGTATTAGGTGTTACTTATGCCAATTTTGAGAGGGGCCTGGAACCTTACTCCCTCACTTCCCATTGACTTACATTATAAACTGGGTTTCAATTTACAACAGTTTCGGTTTACATCCATTCCTTCTGGAACCTAACCCCGGCGTAAACTGAGGGCTACCTGTATATATATTTGCATGTTTGTGTATGCTTATATATATATATATATATATATATATATATATATATATACATGTATTTATGTGTGTGCATTTGTATCTATACGTGTATGTATGTGTATATGTGTGCAGAGAACTGAGGGGGAGTGTATACGTGTCTATCTGTTAGACATGTGCGGTTCGATTCGTTCCGAATCGTAATTCGGACAAATTTGTTAAATTCGGATATTTGGATCGATTTGAATTTCCGGTACGGTAGTACCGAATCTACCGAATAAATCCAAATTAGTTCGGATTTATTTGTTACATTTGGATGGCCATGGATTACACTAGTATTGTACAGTATATTAGGTTATATCACTCTGCTATGGGTTACACCTAATATACAGTACATAATACTAGTCTAATACACAGCACATCCCACCTAACACATACTGAAAACATAATTTATGCTTACCTGATAAATTTATTTCTCTTGTGGTGTATCCAGTCCACGGATCATCCATTACTTGTGGGATATTGTCCTTCCCAACAGGAAGTTGCAAGAGGATCACCCACAGCAGAGCTGCTATATAGCTCCTCCCCTAACTGCCATATCCAGTCATTCGACCGAAACAAGCCGAGAAAGGAGAAACCATAGGGTGCAGTGGTGACTGTAGTTTAAATTAAAATTTAGACCTGCCTTAAAAAGACAGGGCGGGCCGTGGACTGGATACACCACAAGAGAAATAAATTTATCAGGTAAGCATAAATTATGTTTTCTCTTGTAAGGTGTATCCAGTCCACGGATCATCCATTACTTGTGGGATACCAATACCAAAGCTAAAGTACACGGATGAAGGGAGGGACAAGGCAGGCTTAAATGGAAGGAACCACTGCCTGTAGAACCTTTCTCCCAAAAATAGCCTCTGAAGAAGCAAAAGTATCAAATTTGTAAAATTTTGAAAAGGTATGAAGCGAAGACCAAGTCGCCGCCTTGCAAATCTGTTCAACAGAAGCCTCATTTTTAAAGGCCCAGGTGGAAGCCACAGCTCTAGTAGAATGAGCTGTAATCCTTTCAGGGGGCTGCTGTCCAGCAGTCTCATAGGCTAAGCGTATTACGCTCCGAAGCCAAAAAGAAAGAGAGGTTGCCGAAGCTTTTTGACCTCTCCTCTGTCCAGAGTAAACAACAAACAGTGAAGATGTTTGGCGAAAATCTTTAGTAGCTTGTAAGTAAAACTTTAAAGCACGGACCACGTCCAGATTATGTAAAAGGCGTTCCTTCTTTGAAGAAGGATTAGGACACAATGATGGAACAACAATATCTTGATTAATATTCTTGTTAGAAACTACCTTAGGTAAAAACCCAGGTTTTGTACGCAGAACTACTTTATCTGAATAGAAAATCAGATAAGGAGAATCACATTGTAAGGCAGATAACTCAGAGACTCTCCGAGCCGAGGAAATAGCCATCAAAAACAGAACTTTCCAAGATAAATTTTGATATCAATGGAATGAAGGGGTTCAAACGGAACCCCTTGAAGAACTTTAAGAACCAAGTTTAAGCTCCATGGGGGAGCAACAGGTTTAAACACAGGCTTAATTCTAACCAAAGCCTGACAAAAAGCTTGAACGTCTGGAACTTCTGCCAGACGCTTGTGCAAAAGAATAGACAGAGCAGAAATCTGTCCCTTTAAAGAACTAGCAGATAATCCTTTTTCCAAACCCTCTTGGAGAAAGGACAATATCCTAGGAATCCTAACCTTACTCCATGAGTAATTCTTGGATTCACACCAATAAAGGTATTTACGCCATATCTTATGGTAGATTTTCCTGGTGACAGGCTTTCGTGCCTGTATAAGGGTATCAATGACTGACTCGGAGAAGCCACGCTTTGATAAAATCAAGCGTTCAATCTCCATGCAGTCAGTCTCAGAGAAATTAGATTCGGATGATTGAAAGGACCTTGTAGTAGAAGGTCTTGTCTCAGAGGCAGGGTCCATGGTGGAAAGGATGACATGTCCACTAGGTCTGCATACCAGGTCCTGCGTGGCCACGCAGGCGCTATCAAGATCACCAATGCTCTCTCCTGTTTGATTTTGGCAATCAGTCAAGGGAGCAGAGGAAACGGTGGAAACACATAAGCCAGGTTGAAGAACCAAGGCGCTGCTAGAGCATCTATCAGTGCCGCTTCTGGGTCCCTGGACCTGGATCCGTAACAAGGAAGCTTGGCGTTCTGGCGAGACGCCATGAGATCCAGTTCTGGTTTGCCCCAACGATGAAACAATTGAGCAAACACCTCCATCTGACGACTTAGAAAATCCGCCTCCCAGTTCTCTACACCTGGGATATGGATTGCTGATAGGTGGCAAGAGTGAGTCTCTGCCCAGCGAATTATCTTGGAGACTTCTAACATCGCTAGGGAACTCCTGGTTCCCCCTTGATGGTTGATGTAAGCCACAGTCGTGATGTTGTCCGACTGAAATCTGATGAACCTCAGGGTTGCTAACTGAGGCCAAGCTAGAAGAGCATTGAATATTGCTCTTAACTTCTTAACTCCAGAATATTTATTGGGAGGAGTTTCTCCTCCTGAGTCCACGATCCCTGAGCCTTCAGGGAATTCCAGACTGCACCCCAACCTAGAAGGATGGCATCTGTTGTTACAATTGTCCAATCTGGCCTGCGAAAGGTCATACCTTTGGACAGATGGACCCGAGATAGCCACCAGAGAAGAGAATCTCTGGTCTCTTGATCCAGATTTAGCAGAGGGGACAAATCTGTGTAATCCCCATTCCACTGACTGAGCATGCATAGTTGCAGCGGTCTGAGATGTAGGCGCGCAAATGGCACTATGTCCATCGCCGCTACCATCAAGCCGATTACTTACATACACTGAGCCACCAAAGGGCGCGGAATAGAATGAAGAACACGGCAAGATCTTAGAAGCTTTTCTCATATGGGGTTCCACCATGGCTTTTAAACATAATGAACAAGGAGTTTCCTCTATGTCAGACATGTTTATACAGACTAGCAATGAGACTAGCAAGCTTGGAAAACACTTTACATCAAGTTAAACAAGCAATATAAAAAACGTTACTGTGCTTTTAAGGGAAACAAATTTTGCTAAAATTTGAAATAACAGTGAAAAAAGGCAGTTAAACTAACGAAATTTTTACAGTGTATGTAACAAGTTAGCAGAGCATTGCACCCACTTGCAAATGGATGATTAACCCCTTAATACAAAAAACGGATTAACAAACTGAAAAAAAAAATGTTTTTTAAACAGTCACAACTGCCACAGCTCCACTGTGGCTTTACCTTCCTCAATATATGACTTTTGAAGCCTTTTGAGTCCTTCAGAGATGTCCTAAAGCATGCAGGGGACTGCTGAGGGAAGCTGAATGTCTCTGTTTGTAATTTTAACTGCGCAAAAAAGCGCTAAAATAGGCCCCTCCCACTCATATTACAACAGTGGAAAGTTTCGAGGCAAAAATCAAGCCAGCCATGTGGAAAAAATTAGGCCCCAATAAGTTTTATCACCAAAGCATATATAAAAACGATTAAACATGCCAGCAAACGTTTTATATTGCACATTAATCAGAGTATATACCTCTGATAGCAAGCCTGATACTAGTCGCTATTAAATCACTGTATTTAGGCTTAACTTACTTTAATCCGGTATCAGCAGCTTTTTTCTAGCACATTCCATCCCTAGAAAAACTTAAATTGCACATACCTTATTGCAGGATAACCTGCACGCCATTCTCCCTCTGAAGTTACCTCACTCCTCAGACATATGTTAGAACAGCAGTGGATCTTAGTTACTTCTGCTAAGATCATATAAAAACGCAGGCAGATTCTTCTTCTAAATGCTGCCTGAGATAAAATAGTACAACTCCGGTACCATTTAAAAACAATAAATTTTTGATTGAAGAAAAAACTAACTATATTACACCACTTTCCTCTTACTACCTCCAGCTATGTTGAGAGTTTGCAAGAGAATGACTGGATATGGCAGTTAGGGGAGGAGCTATATAGCAGCTCTGCTGTGGGTGATCCTCTTGCAACTTCCTGTTGGGAAGGAGAATATCCCACAAGTAATGGATGATCCGTGGACTGGATACACCTTACAAGAGAAATTCTGAATTTCCGAATCGAACCGAATCCAGCCAAATTTATTCAAATCCGAATGAATCCGAAACAAATTCATTCAAATTTTTCCGAAATCGCATCGATCCGAACCGAAATTTGAAAACATCAGAATTGATCCAAACCGAACCAAATTTTTCCGCCGTGCACAAGTCTACTATCTGTGTCTATAAATAGTCATATTTAGCTACGTTAATATTATTATGGTAAGGAATTTTTTATTTTTTTTTACTTTTTTGCCTCCTCTAGAGATCAAACCCTTCTTCATAAAGAAAACTTGCTTTTGGCATAAGATATATGAATTTTTGAAAACAATCCAAATATAGAAAATTATTTCCCACCACAGTTTCCAGAGAACCAGTAGTTTGAAATGTACATAAAAAAAAAATCCAATCTAGAACAGTATTATTTTATGGGCTATGATGAGAAAGCCGCAGTAATACAATGGGGCCTATCTATCAAGCTCTGAAAGGAGCTTGATGGCCCGTGTTTCTGGCGAGTCTTCAGACTCGCCAGGAACAAAAGTTATGGAGCAGCGGTCACAAAGACCGCTGCTCCATAACCCTGTCCAGCTGCTCAGAGCAGGCGGACAGGAATCGCAACAATTCAACCTGATCGAGTACGATCGGGTTGATTGACACCCCATGCTGGTGGCCCATTGTCCGTGAGTCTGCAGGGGGCGGCGTTGCACCAGCAGCTCTTGTGAGCTGCTGGTGCAATGTTAAATGCGGAGAGCGTATTGCTTTCCGCATTCAGCGATGTATTGCGGACCTGATCCGCACTGTCGGATCGGGTCCGCAAGACATTTCTTAAATAGGCCTCAAAGTGTACAATATCATGTATTTTTCTTAAGTAATCACATATCCTTTGTGACAAAGGTTAATATTGGAACTATGAAGTAATGAAGAATGGGATATCATGTTAATTCTCAATAATAGTCCTTTATAGACATTCAGGTGTACATATGAAGAAGCTATTGGTCCCACGGTCATGATTTAACAAGTCTACCGAATGTTTTATAAACTGTATGCCTGGTGTGTAAGCACCAATCAACTGCTCCAGATACTCCTTGGTCTGAACCCCAAAATAAAATAAGGACAAACATTTCCAGGGCTTCTTTAGGGAAAATATAACTGGATTTTTCTATAATAGTAATTTAGAAAAGGTGGTCTGCTTACCTCTTGGCTTCTGTGTGTCCTATGCATAGCCCCCAGTCTGTGCATAGCCCCCAGTTGTGCTAGGAACTAACAAATCACTGTGTAGAATTTTGCAGGCTCAGTGAAATCCCAGCATACTAAAAGGGACACTGAACCCAAAAAAAATTTTCTTTTGTGACTCCTATTATCAAATTTTCTTCATTCTCTTTGTATCTTTATTTGAAAAGCAAGAATGTAAGTTTAGAAGCCGGACCATTTTTGGTGAACAACTTGGGTTGTTCTTGCGGATTGGTCCGGCTTGATAATTGAAAATTAGGAGTAAATTAGAAAGTTGCTTAAAATTGCATGCTCTATCTGAATCATGAAAGAAACAATTTGGGTTCAGTATCCCTTTAAAGGGACAAAAAACATTTTGAATTTGTAATGTAATTTGAAAATATGCATAATCAAAAACAATACAATATATTTTCATGATTAATTTTGCCTGAATTTCTTGTAATTTTACTTTTTCAATTCTTTAAAATGGGCATGTATACTACAGACTTCACAAGGCAGACCCTGTTGCATATCTTCCTAAGACACTGAAAAACAATGGCAGTTTAGCTAACAAAATGACAGGGGCTAGTTGTGTCCAGATTGGCTCCTCCAAATAAGGCAAGGGCTAGAGGAGTTTGTCCACTGAAAAACAATTGCAAACACATTGTTAATCTATTTCTAATGCTTTAAAGGGACATGGAACTCCAAATCTTTCTTTCATGATTCTGATAGATCGGGTGAGCCAATGACAAGAGGCATTTATGTGCAGCCACCAATAAGAAGTTAGCTCCCAGCAGTGCATAGCTACTCATGAGCCTACCTAGGTATGGTTTTCAACCAAGGATACCAAGAGAATGACCCAAATTAGATGATAGAAGTAAATTGGAAAGAAATTTAAAATGATATGCTGTATCTGAATCATGAAAAATTATTTGGGGTCGATTTAAAAAGCAGCGAATGCTGCTTCCGACCCGATAATTTCTGGTCCGCCAGAAACCCAAGTTAAGAAGCAGCGGTCCCAAGACCGCTGCTCTTTAACTTCTCCGCCACCTTTTAGGTGTCGGACTGGAATCATCCAGATACGAAAAGGATAATTGACTCCCCCTGCTAGCGGCCAATCACCGGTAAGTAGGGGGCGGCATTGCACAAGCATTTCACTAGAAATGCTTGTGGAATGATAAAGGCTGACAGCGTATGCTGTCGTCATTTAGCAAGGTCGAGCGGGCTATAGCGATTCATGTCCGCTTGACCCTACAAAATTCTACCCCTTTGACTTTACTGCTTTATATCACTGCTGCAGCTACAATCCATGAGACCAGCAGCCTCACACTGTGTCTCCTCAACCTTCTACATGTAGATTGTAATTTCATTGTCAGTAGTTTTGTTTAGTCTGTTTTATGTATCTGTATTGCTTTTGCCATGAATCAGTGTTATTGATAACCCTGCTTGTACCGACTGCTTTGGTATTGCTTTACAAATTATAATAATAATAATAATAATAATCATATTATTAATGTTTATAAAGTGATTCTAAAGTTTAATGATTTAAAGCTTAGTATCTCAAAATAATCTTAAAAACAGGGGCACTTTAAAGGGATAAGAGAGTCAAAATTAAACTTGCCTGAATCATACAGAGCGTGTAATTTTAAGACACTTTATCTCATTTTGAAAAAGAATATGCACATATCCTACAGTAGTGGGAGCTAGCTGCTAATTGGTGCCTGCACACATTTGTCTCTTGTGATTGGCTAACTAGATGTGTTTGGCTAGCTGCCAGTAGTGCAGTTCTGTTCCTTCAGCAATGGATAACAACAGAATGAAGTAAATTTGATAGAAGTAAAAAATTCAGCATTGTGGTTACTTACTTATGTTTTCAGCATTGTGGTTACTTACTTATGTCCACATTTTAGATTTTTTAGGGTTTCATTTATAGTTTTATAATTGTTGCTATTATCATATTTCTAGATTTAGGCCTGTTTTTTTTTCTGTTTACTATCCCTTTAAGTCATTAAACTTTACAAAGACGCTTCTTTTTGAAAAAAATTACCATTGCGTTATGATAAACATAACGCCATTCCTCCACCCGCATCTTCTTCTGTATTGAACAGATCGATGACGGATCAGGCTTCCTCCAATCGTTGCATGCCCCCTTTGGCGTCCAATTCGTGGTTGTTGGTGTTTAGAACAGCTGCCGCTGTTCAACCACACCGCTTGAAATAATATGTCAAATAAGTATGGAGTTAGCAGCCTTTGAAAATCCAATGTATTGCGATAATTAGATTATCCAAATCTAGCAAGTTACCCCAGGGTTTTCCTAGGGGGGGACGCTGCCTGTATGGTAGCCATCGCTCCAGCCCTCAGTTGTCCGTTTTGGTCTCAGGGGTCATTAATACAGCCCTTTGGGGAATAATATTGATTACTGGTCTGAGAAAGTACAAAGCCACTTGTACTAATAATAAAAAGCTGTTGATTTGTGGTAATCAGCGGATTATATACTTTTCTCCCGGTGCTTAGAAGTGTGCGACTGCACAGAGCCGCTGCTTGGACATGTCCATGCAAAAAATATTTTAACATGTGTAACTGTTGCTCATGATAAAGATAAATAAGTACAATGTCGGGGGGCAGCATAAATAGCCTTCTTTCTTTAGAATAGATTGAACAAACATAAAAAAAAAATGTAAACATTGTTTCTAAAAAAAATATTTTGCAACTCTTATTTCAAATCTAACAAGTGAATTATTTGCTTACTTCCAGCAAATTCTGGCACATTGCTACATTTCATGAGAAATGTACTGTATTCTGGCAA
Source organism: Bombina bombina (assembly GCF_027579735.1). NCBI lineage: Eukaryota > Metazoa > Chordata > Amphibia > Anura > Bombinatoridae > Bombina > Bombina bombina. The sequence goes on along the minus strand of NC_069509.1, from coordinate 179,572,060 downwards.
CATTTCTAAACTATGACAAATTTCTGTTATCTAACTGTTTGTGCCATTGTCTGCTGACTGTAATCTTTTGCAATCAGCAATTATATCAGAAAATTCAAAGGAAACCAGGATGTGAATCAATTATACACTGACAAAATATGAGATTGCAATTTATCAGATACATTTCACCAATTCTGTGCTTATTCTTTAACAGCTTTAATGAGAAATCTTTGTTGTATGCAAGAAAAAAAAATGGAACAAGTTGGATTAATATATATATATATAAATATATCTGAACCCATGGCAGTTGATATACTGAGTGAGAGTGCTCTCCCTTGTTACTATATATATATATATATATATATATATATATATATATATATATATATATATATATATATATATATATTATATTATATATATTCAATAAAATTAGGTAAGAACATAAAAAATAATGATCTGTTCATAGTTTTATTTCAATACAGAAAATGCTAAAACATAATTTGGGAGATACCAACAGAGTTGAACAGTAAACTACACACATGTTGTATGTAGTTGCTTCAAATAAATGTTAAAAAAAAGGAAGAAAAAAAAAACCCTGCAAAAAACAGTTATAGGAACATAACAGACAAACCTGAAATGTGCATGTGTGTATTTTTGTAATGCATATGTTATTTTTGTTTCATTAAGATTGTACTGTGCTTGCTCACATGGAGCATATATACTGTACATACGTCCTGTGCACAAACATTAGGCGAGATTAGATATGCGGCGCAGGCTGCAGCATAACTCACATCGGGGAATCACATAAACCGCACCGGCAGCTCATAAATACACATTTCTGGAGTCGCCAGTGACTTATGGCAGTTTAGAAAAGGGGCATTGGTATGGGCATTGCCCTTAATCTAAGAAAAAAAAGCCACCCTATAAAACAAAAAGCCTAAATCTAACCCCAAATAGGTACTCACCGTTCCTGAAGTCCGGTGGAAAAGGTCTTCTTCCAGGCAGTGATTATCTTCTTTCAGGCGGTGATTATCTTCTTCCAGGCAGTGATTATCTTCTTCCAGCGCGGGGACCTCTTCTATCTTTATCCAAGACCAAGGCAACGCAGAGCGGAGGTGACCGCGGAACAGGACCGGCAACCGTGGTGCCATCCAGTGTGAAGGATCCTCTTTGTAAGATCGTCGCAGCACACTGAGGATTGAATGCAAGGTACCCGTTTTATATTTGGGGTACCTTGCATTTCTATTGGCTGAAATTTTGAAATCAGCCAATAGGCTACTGAAATCCTATTGGCTGATTAGGGGTACTTAGTATTTTTTTTAATGTAAAAGAGCTGTTTAACTTAGGGCAATGCCCTACAAAAGGAAATTTTAAGGGCTATTGGTAGTTTAGTTCAGATTAGGGTTTTTTATTTTGGGGGGCTTTTTCATAGGGGTATTAGATTAGGTTTAATTTTTTATTTTATTTTTTAAATTCTGTAATTTTAGACTTTTTCATTTTTTGTAATTTTAGATTTATTCATTTATTTTAATTTAATCTTAGCTTTTTTTTAAGTACTGTTAGGATTTTTTATTTTAATTTTAACTTAGTATTTTAGATATAAGTTTAGATGCCGGCCCATTTTTGGTGAACAACCTGGGTTGTTCTTGCTGATTGGTGGATTAATTTAACCGACCAATAAATAAGTTCTGTCCAGGGTCTGAACCAAAAAATAGCTTAGATGCCTTCTTTTTCAAATAAAGATAGCAAGAGAACGAAGAAAAATTGATAATAGGAGTAAATTAGAAAGTTTCTTAAAATTGCTGCACTATCTGAATCATGAAAGAAAAAATTTGTGTTCAGTGTCCCTTTAAGGTGTTTACTGAGGAACTCACCAAACTGTCGTGCCTCTTGGACACTTTTTTTAGATATAGCAAAGTCCGTATGAAGAAAAAAAAACTATCCAGGTGCAGAGTAGTGAGTATACACAAATATACAAGATGAGACCAACAGGGTACGTGCGCACTTACAGTAAGGGGTAGATTTATTATGCTGCGGAGTGCAGCTGTTTCCGCATGAGCCTTCAGACTCGCTAGAAAGAAAAGTTAAAAAGTAACGGTCGTAAGACTGCTGCTCCTTAAAGGGATATTAAACGTGCATGATTCAGATAGAGCAGGTCATTTTAAGACACTTTGAAATTCACTTCTATTTTCAAATGTGCTTTGTTCTCTTAATATCCCTTGTTAAAAAATGAATACACACATATCCTACACTAGTGGGAGCTG